>NC_054474.1:153144478-153149478 GCF_017639515.1 Carcharodon carcharias | reverse complement strand
CACACACACACACCCAGACACACAAACACACACACCCACCCAGACACACAAACACACACACCCACCCAGACACACACCCACCCAGACACACACACACACACCCACCCAGACACACACACACACACCCACCCAGACACACACACACACACCCACCCAGACACACACACACACACACACCCAGACACACACACACACACCCACCCAGACACACACACACACACCCCCACCCAGACACACACACACACACACACACCCCCACCCAGACACACACACACACACACACCCACCCAGACACACACACACACACACACCCACCCAGACACACACACACACACACCCACCCAGACACACACACACACACACCCACCCAGACACACACACACACACACACCCAGACACACACACACACACCCACCCAGACACACACACACCCACACCCACCCAGACACACACACACCCACACCCACCCAGACACACACACCCACACCCACCCACACACACACACCCACACCCACCCAAACACACACACAGACACCCACACACCCACCCAGACACACACACAGACACCCACACACCCACCCAGACACACACACACCCACACCCACCCAGACACACACACCCACACCCACCCAGACACACACACACACACACACCCAGACACACACACACACACACCCACCCAGACACACACACACACACCCAGACACACACACACCCACACCCACCCAGACACACACACATCCACACCCACCCAGACACACACACACACCCACCCACCCAGACACACACACACACACACCCACCCAGAGACACACACACACACACCCACCCACACACACACACCCACACCCACCCACCCAAACACCCACCCAGACACACACACACACACCCACACCCACCCAGACACACACACACCCACACCCACCCAGACACACACACACCCACCCAGACACACACACACCCACTCAGACACACACACACACAGTCCCAAAAACACACACACACACCCACCCAGACTAACACACACAGTCCCAGACACACACACACACACACCCACCCAGACAGACACACACAAACCCACCCAGACACATCCACACACAGCCCCAGCCAGACAGACACACTCACCCACCCACCTAGCCCCAGCCAGACAGACACACACCCACACCGACCCAGACACACACACACCCACCCACCCAGACACACACACACCCACCCAGACACACACACACCCACCCAGACACACACACACCCACCCACCCAGACACACACACACCCACCCACCCAGACACACGCACACACACACAGTCCCAAAAACACACACACACACCCACCCAGACACACACACACAGTCCCAGACACACGCACACACACCCACCCAGACAGACACACACAAACCCACCCAGACACATCCACACACAGCCCCAGCCAGACAGACACACACACCCACCCACCTAGCCCCAGCCAGACAGACACACACACACACACCCACCCAGCCCCAGCCAGACACACGCATACCCACCCACCCAGCCCCAGCCAGACTCACGCACACACACACACACCCACCCAGCCCCAGCCAGACACACGCACACACGCACACCCACCCAGCCTCAGCCAGACACACACACACACACGCACACCTACCCAGCCCCAGCCAGACACACACACACACACCCACCCACCCCCAGCCACACCCACCCACCCCCAGCCAGTCACACACACACACACACCCACCCAGACACACACACACACCCACCCCGACCCAGAGACACACACAAACACACACACACACCCACCCACACACCCACCCACCCACACACACACACACACCCAGACCCACCCACCCAGACACACCCAGACCCACCCACCCAGACACACACACACCCACCCACCCAGACACACACACACCCACCCACCCAGACACACACACACACCCACCCACCCAGACACACACACACACCCACCCACCCAGACACACACACACACACACCCACCCACCCAGACACACACACACACACCCACCCACCCAGACACACACACACACACACCCACCCACCCAGACACACACACACACACACCCACCCACCCAGACACACACACACACACACCCACCCAGACACACACACACACACACACACACCCACCCACCCAGACACACCCACCCACCCAGACACACCCACCCACCCAGACACACCCACCCACCCAGACACACCCACCCAGACACACACACCAAGACACACACACCCAGACACACACACCCAGACACACACACACACACACACCCAGACACACACACACCCACACCCACCCAAACACCCACCCAGACACAAACACACACACCCACACACCCACCCAGACACACACACACCCACAACCACCCAGACACACACACACCCACACCCACCCAGACACACACACACACACCAACCCAGACACACACACACACACACCCACCCAGACACACACACCCACCCAGACACACACACACACACACCCACCCAGACACACACACACACCCACCCACCCAGACACACATACACACCCACCCACCCAGACACACACACACACACCCACCCAGACACACACACACACACCCACCCAGACACACACACACACCCACCCAGACACACACACACACCCACCCAGACAAACACACACACACACCCAGACAAACACACACACACACCCACACCCACCCACACACACACACCCACACCCACCCAAACACCCACCCAGACACACACACACATCCACACACCCACCCACACACACACACACCCACACCCACCCAGACACACACACACACACACCCACCCAGACACACACACACACCCAGACACACAAACACACACACCCACCCAGACACACAAACACACACACCCACCCAGACACACACCCACCCAGACACACACACACACACCCACCCAGACACACACACACACACACACCCACCCAGACACACACACACACACCCACCCAGACACACACACACACACACACCCAGACACACACACACACACCCACCCAGACACACACACACACACCCCCACCCAGACACACACACACACACACACACCCCCACCCAGACACACACACACACACACACCCACCCAGACACACACACACACACACCCACCCAGACACACACACACACACACCCACCCAGACACACACACACACACACACCCAGACACACACACACACACACACCCACCCAGACACACACACACACACACACCCAGACACACACACACACACCCACCCAGACACACACACACCCACACCCACCCAGACACACACACACCCACACCCACCCAGACACACACACACCCACACCCACCCAGACACACACACCCACACCCACCCACACACACACACCCACACCCACCCAAACACACACACAGACACCCACACACCCACCCAGACACACACACAGACACCCACACACCCACCCAGACACACACACACCCACACCCACCCAGACACACACACCCACACCCACCCAGACACACACACACACACACACCCAGACACACACACACACACACACCCACCCAGACACACACACACACACCCAGACACACACACACCCACACCCACCCAGACACACACACATCGACACCCACCCAGACACACACACACACCCACCCACCCAGACACACACACACACACACCCACCCAGAGACACACACACACACACCCACCCACACACACACACCCACACCCACCCACCCAAACACCCACCCAGACACACACACACACACCCACACCCACCCAGACACACACACACCCACACCCACCCAGACACACACACACCCACCCAGACACACACACACCCACTCAGACACACACACACACAGTCCCAAAAACACACACACACACCCACCCAGACTAACACACAGTCCCAGACACACACACACACACACCCACCCAGACAGACACACACAAACCCACCCAGACACATCCACACACAGCCCCAGCCAGACAGACACACTCACCCACCCACCTAGCCCCAGCCAGACAGACACACACCCACACCGACCCAGACACACACACACCCACCCACCCAGACACACACACACCCACCCAGACACACACACACCCACCCAGACACACACACACCCACCCACCCAGACACACACACACCCACCCACCCAGACACACACACACACACACAGTCCCAAAAACACACACACACACCCACCCAGACACACACACACAGTCCCAGACACACGCACACACACCCACCCAGACAGACACACACAAACCCACCCAGACACATCCACACACAGCCCCAGCCAGACAGACACACACACCCACCCACCTAGCCCCAGCCAGACAGACACACACACACACACCCACCCAGCCCCAGCCAGACACACGCATACCCACCCACCCAGCCCCAGCCACACTCACGCACACACACACACCCACCCAGCCCCAGCCAGACACACGCACACACGCACACCCACCCAGCTCCAGCCAGACACACACACACACACGCACACCTACCCAGCCCCAGCCAGACACACACACACACACCCACCCACCCCCAGCCACACCCACCCACCCCCAGCCAGTCACACACACCCACCCAGACACACACACACACCCAGATACACACACACACCCACCCCGACCCAGAGACACTCACACACACACACACACACCCACCCACACACCCACCCAGACACACACACACACCCAGACCCACCCACCCAGACACACCCAGACCCACCCACCCAGACACACACACACCCACCCACCCAGACACACACACACCCACCCACCCAGACACACACACACACCCACCCACCCAGACACACACACACACACACCCACCCACCCAGACACACACACACACCCACCCACCCAGACACACACACACACACACCCACCCACCCAGACACACACACACACACACCCACCCACCCAGACACACACACACACACACCCACCCACCCAGACACACACACACACACACACACCCACCCACCCAGACA
>NC_054474.1:153108550-153115648 GCF_017639515.1 Carcharodon carcharias | reverse complement strand
CCCAGACACACACACCACACAACCCACCCAGACACACACACACACACAACCCACCCCAGACACACACACACACACCCACCCAGACACACACACACACACCCACCCAGACACACACACACCCACCCACCCAGACACACACACACACACCCACCAAGACACACACACACACACCCACCCAGACACACACACCCAAACACCCACCCAGACACACACACCCAAACACCCACCCAGACACACACACCCAAACACCCACCCAGACACACACACACACACCCAAACACCCACCCAGACACACACACACCCACACCCACCCAGACACACACACACCCACACCCACCCAGACACACACACACCCACACCCACCCAGACACACACACACCCACACCCACCCAGACACACACACACCCACACCCACCCAACACACACACACCCACCCACCCAGACACACACACACCCACCCACCCAGACACACACACACACACACACACAGTCCCAAAACACACACACACACACCCACCCAGACACACACACACAGCCACAGACACACACACACACACACCCACCCAGACACACACACACAAACCCACCCAGACACATCCACACACAGCCCCAGCCAGACAGACACACACAGCCCCAGCCAGACAGACACACACACCCACCCACCTAGCCCCAGCCAGACAGACACACAAACACACCCACCCAGCCCCAGCCAGACACACGCATACCCACCCACCCAGCCCCAGCCACACTCACGCACACACACACACCCACCCAGCCCCAGCCAGACACACGCACACACGCACACCCACCCATCCCCAGCCAGACACACGCATACCCACCCACCCAGCCCCAGCCACACTCACGCACACACACACACCCACCCGCCCCAGCCAGACACACGCACTACACGCACACCCACCCAGCCCCAGCCAGACACACACACACAACGAAACCTACCCAGCCCCAGCCCAGACACAACACCCACCACCCCAGCCAGCCACAGCCAGCCACACCCACCCACCCCCAGCCAGCCACAGCCAGCCACACCCACCCACCCCCAGCCAGTCACACACACACACACACCCACCCAGACACACACACACACACCCCCACCCAGAAACACACACACACACCCCCACCCAGAAACACACACACACACACCCCCACCCAGAGACACTCACAAACACACACACACACCCACCCACCCACACACACACCCAGACACACACACACACACCCACCCAGACACACACACACACACCCACCCAGACACACACACACCCAGACACACACACACCCACCCACCCAGACACACACACACCCACCCACCCAGACACACACACACCCACCCACCCAGACACACACACACCCACCCACCCAGACACACACACACCCACCCACCCAGACACACACACACCCACCCACCCAGACACACACACACCCACCCACCCAGACACACACACACACCCACCCACCCAGACACACACACACCCACCCACCCAGACACACACACACCCACCATCCCGGACACACACACACACCCACCCACCCAGAGACACACACACCCACCCACCCAGACACACACACACACCCACCCACCCAGACACACACACACCCACCCACCCAGACACACACACACCCACCCACCCAGACACACACACCCACCCACCCAGACACACACACACACACCCACCCAGACACACACACACACACACCCAGACACACACACACCCAGACACACACACACCCAGACACACACACACACCCACACCCACACCCACACCCACCCAGACACACACACACACACACACACACACCCACCCAGACACACACACCCACACACCCACCCAGACACACACACCCACACACCCACCCAGACACACACACCCACACACCCACCCAGACACACACACACACACCCACCCAGACACACACACACACACCCACCCAGACACACACACACACACCCACCCAGACACACACACACACACCCACCCAGACACACACACACACCCACCCAGACACACACACACACCCACCCAGACACACATTCCCCCCCCCCCACCCAGACACACATACACACCCACCCACCCAGACACACATACACACCCACCCACCCAGACACACATACACACCCACCCACCCAGACACACACACACATACACACCCACCCACCCAGACACACACACACATACACACACACACACACCCAGACACACACACACACCCAGACACACACACACCCCCACACAGAGACACTCACAAACACACACACCCACCCACACACCCACCCAGACACACACACACACCCAGACACACACACACACCCACCCACCCAGACACACATACACACCCACCCACCCAGACACACATACACACCCACCCAGACACACATACACACCCACCCAGACACACATACACACCAACCCACCCAGACACACACACACATACACACACACACACACCCAGACACACACACACCCCCACACAGAGACACTCACAAACACACACACCCACCCACACACCCACCCAGACACACGCACACACCCCCACCCACCCAGACACACGCACACACCCCCACCCACCCAGACACACGCACACACCCCCACCCACACCAGACACACCACACACCCCCACCCACCCAGACACACACACCACACACCCCCACCCACCAGACACACGCACACCACCCCACCCACCCAGACACACACACACACCCCACCCACCCAGACACACACACACACCCCCACCCACCCAGACACACCACACACCCCACCCACCCAGACACACGCACACACCCCCACCCACCAGACACACCACACACCCCCACCACCCAGACACACACACACACCCCCACCCACCCCCAACACACACACACCCCCCACCCACCCAGACACACACCACACACCCACCCACCCAGACACAACGCACACACAAACCCCCACCCCACCCACACACACACAACCCCCACCACCCAGACACACGCACACACCCCCCACCCACCCAGACACACAGCACAACACCCCCACCCCACCCAGACACACGCACACACCCCCACCCACCCAGACACACGCACACACCCCCACCCACCCAGACACAAGCACACACCCCCACCCACCCAGACACACGCACACACCCCCACCCACCCAGACACACGCACACACCCCCACCCACCCAGACACACGCACACACCCACCCACCCAGACACACGCACACACCCACCCAGACACACGCACACACACCCACCCACCCAGACACACACACACACCCACCCACCCAGACACACACACACACCCACCCACCCAGACACACACACCCACCCACCCAGACACACACACACCCACCCACACAGACACACACACACTCACCCAGACACACACACACCCACCCACCCAGACACACACACACCCACCCACCCAGACACACACACACCCACCCACCCAGACACACACACACACACACCCACCCAGACACACACACACACACACCCACCCAGACACACACCCATCCAGACACACACACACACCCACCCAGACACACACCCATCCAGACACACACACACACACACCCACCCAGACACACACACACACACACCCATCCAGACACACACACACACACACCCACCCAGACACACACACACACACACACACCCACCCAGACACACACACACACCCACCCAGACACACACACACACACACACACCCACCCAGACACACACACACACACACACACCCACCCAGACACACACACACACACACACACCCACCCAGACACACACACACACACACACACCCACCCAGACACACACACACCCACCCAGACACACACACACACACACACACCCACCCAGACACACACACACACACACACACCCACCCAGACACAGACACACACACACACACCCACCCAGACACAGACACACACACACACACCCACCCAGACACACACACACACACACACCCACCCAGACACACACACACACACACCCACCCAGACACACACACACACACACCCACCCAGACACACACACACACACACCCACCCAGACACACACACACACACACCCACCCAGACACACACACACACACACACCCACCCAGACACACACACACACACACCCACCCCAGACACACACACACACACACCCACCCAGACACACACACACACACACCCACCCAGACACACACACACACACACCCACCCAGACACACACACACACACACCCACCCAGACACACACACACACACCCACCCAGACACACACACACCCACCCAGACACACACACACACACACCCACCCAGACACACACACACACACACCCACCCAGACACACACACACACACACACCCAGACACACACACACACACCCACCCAGACACACACACACACACACCCACCCAGACACACACACACACACCCACCCAGACACACACACACACACACCCACCCAGACACACACAGACACACCCACCCAGACACACACACACACACCCACCCAGACACACACACACACCCACCCAGACACACACACACACACCCACCCAGACACACACACACACACCCACCCAGACACACACACACACACCCACCCAGACACACACACACACACCCACCCAGACACACACACACACACCCACCCAGACACACACACACACACCCAGACACACACACACACCCACCCAGACACACACACACACCCACCCAGACACACACACACACCCAGACACACACACACACACCCAAACACCCACCCAGACACACACACACACACACCCACACACCCACCCAGACACACACACACCCACACCCACCCACACCCACCCAGACACACACACACCCACACCCACCCAGACACACACACACCCACACCCACCCAGACACACACACACCCACACCCACCCAGACACACACACACCCACACCCACCCAGACACACACACACACTCACCCACCCAGACACACACACACTCACCCACCCAGACACACACACACCCACCCACCCAGACACACACACACCCACCCACCCAGACACACACACACACACAGTCCCAAAAACACACACACACACCCACCCAGACACACACACACAGCCACAGACACACACACACACACACCCACCCAGACAGACACACACAAACCCACCCAGACACACACACACACACCCACCCAGACACACACACACACACCCACCCAGACACACACACACACACCCACCCAGACACACACACACACACCCACCCAGACACACACACACACACCCACCCAGACACACACACACACACCCACCCAGACACACACACACACCCACCCAGACACACACACACACCCACCCAGACACACACACACACACCCAAACACCCACCCAGACACACACACACACACCCAAACACCCACCCAGACACACACACACACACACCCACACACCCACCCAGACACACACACACCCACACCCACACACCCACCCAGACACACACACACCCACACCCACCCAGACACACACACACCCACACCCACCCAGACACACACACACCCACACCCACCCGGACAAACACACACCCACACCCACCCGGACACACACACACCCACACCCACCCGGACACACACACACCCACACCCACCCGGACACACACACACCCACACCCACCCGGACACACACACACCCACACCCACCCAGACACACACACACTCACCCACCCAGACACACACACACCCACCCACCCCGACACACACACACACAGTCCCAAAAACACACACACACACCCACCCAGACACACACACACAGCCACAGACACACACACACACACACCCACCCAGACAGACACACACAAACCCACCCAGACACATCCACACACAGCCCCAGCCAGACAGACACACACACCCACCCACCTAGCCCCAGCCAGACAGACACACAAACACACCCACCCAGCCCCAGCCAGACACACGCATACCCACCCACCCAGCCCCAGCCACACTCACGCACACACGCACACCCACCCAGCCCCAGCCAGACACACGCACACACGCACACCCACCCAGCCCCAGCCAGACACACACACACACACGCACACCTACCCAGCCCCAGCCAGACACACACACACACACCCACCCAGCCACAGCCAGCCACACCCACCCACCCCCAGCCAGTCACACACACACACACACCCACCCAGACACACACACACACACCCCCACCCAGAGACACTCACAAACACACACACACCCAGACACAAACACACACACACCCAGACACACACACACACACACCCAGACACAGACACACACACACCCAGACACACACACACACCCAGACACAGACACACACACACCCAGACACACACACACACCCAGACACACACACACACCCAGACACACACACCCACCCACCCAGACACACACACACACCCACCCACCCAGACACACACACACACCCACCCACCCAGACACACACACACACACCCACCCACCCGACACACACACACACACCCCCACCCCCCACACACACACACCCACCACCCGGACACACACACACACCCACACCACACCGACACACACACACACCCACCCACCAGACAACACACACACACCCACCCACCCAGACACACACACACACCAACCCACCCACACACCCACACACACACCCACCCACCCACCCAGACACACACACACACACACCCACCCAGACACACACACACACACACCCACCCAGACAACACACACACCCACACCACCCCCCACACCCACACAACACACACCCACCCACCCAGACCACACAACACACCCACCCACCCAGACCACACACACACACCCACCCACCCGACACACACACACACCACCCACCACCGCACACAACCCACCCACCCACCCAGACCACACACACACACCCCCCCACCCAGACACACACACACACACCCACCCACCCAGACACACACAACACACACACCCACCCGGACACACACCACACACCCACCAGGACACACACACACACACCCCACCCAGACACACACACACACCCACACCCACCCAGACACACACACACACCCACCCACCCAGACACACACACACACCCACCCACCCAGACACACACACACACACACCCACC
>NC_054474.1:149586185-149675550 GCF_017639515.1 Carcharodon carcharias | reverse complement strand
CACAGTCACAGAGAGAGAGGGAGCACACTCGTGTGATAGAGCCAGTCAAACTGAGGGAGGGAACACACTCCTGTGACAGAGCCAGTCACAAAGAGAGAGAGAGCACACTCGTGGGACAGAGACAGTCATAGAGAGAGAGATAGGGAGCACATTCGTGTGATAGAGTGAGTCACAGAGAGAAGTAGAGAATACTCGAGTGACAGAGCCAGTCACAGAGAGAGAGGGAGCACACTCATGTGACAGAGTCAGTCACAGAAACAGAGAGGGTGCACAAACGTGTGACAGAGACAGTCACAGAGAGAGAGATAGAGCACACTCGTGTGATAGAGCCAGTCACATTGAGAGAGGGAGCACACTCGTGTGATAGAGCCAGTCACAGTGAGAGAGGGAGCACACTCATGTGACAGAGACAGTCACAAAGAGAGAGAGAGCACACTCGTGTGACAGAGCCAGTCACAGAGAGAGAGGGAGCACACTGGCGTGAAGAGACAGTCATAGAGAGAGAGATGGAGCACATTCGTGTGACAGAGTGAGTCACAGAGAGAGAGGGTGCACACTCGTGTGACAGAGACAGTCACAGAGAGAGAGAGCACACTCGTGTGACAGAGACAGTCATAGAGAGATGGAGCACACTCGTGTGACAGAGTCAGTCACAGAAAGAGAGAGAGAGCACACTCGTGTGACAGAGACAGTCATAGAGAGAGAGAGAGAGAGGGAGCACACTCGTGTGACAGAGCCAGTCACAGAAACAGAGAGGGTGCACAATCGTGTGACAGAGCCAGTTACAGAGATAGAGGGAGCACACTTGTGTGACAGAGACAGTCACAGAGAGAGAGAGAGAGAGCACACTCGTACAACAGAGAAAGTCACAGAGAGAGAGGGAGCACACTCGTGTTACAGTGTCAGTCACAGAGAGAGAGGGAGCACACTCGTGTGACTTAGCCAGTCACAGAGAGAAAGAGGGACCACACTCGTGTAACAGTCACAGTCACAGAGAGAGAGGGAGCACACTCGTGTGATAGAGCCAGTCAAACTGAGGGAGGGAACACACTCCTGTGACAGAGCCAGTCACAAAGAGAGAGAGAGCACACTCGTGTGACAGAGACAGTCATAGATAGAGAGATAGGGAGCACATTCGTGTGATAGAGTGAGTCACAGAGTGAAGGAGAGAATACTCGTGTGACAGAGCCAGTCACAGAGAGAGAGGGAGCACACTCATGTGACATAGCCAGTCACAGAGAGAGAGAGGGAGCACACTCGTGTGACAGAGTCAGTCACAGAGAGAGATAGAAGGCACAATCGTGTGACAGAGACAGTCACAGAGAGAGAGGGAGCACACTCATGTGACAGAGTCAGTCACAGAAACAGAGAGGGTGCACAAACGTGTTACAGAGCCAGTCACAGAGAAAGAGATAGAGCACACTCGTGTGATAGAGCCAGTCACAGTGAGAGAGGGAGCACACTCGTGTGATAGAGCCAGTCACAGTGAGAGAGGGAGCACAGTCGTGTGACAGAGACAGTCACAAAGAGAGAGAGAGCACACTCATGTGACAGAGCCAGTCACAGAGAGAGAGGGAGCACACTGGCGTGACAGAGACAGTCATAGAGAGAGAGAGAGGGAGCACATTCGTGTGACAGAGTGAGTCACAGAGAGAGAGAGCACACTCGTGTGACAGAGACAGTCATAGAGAGATGGAGCACACTCGTGTGACAGAGTCATTCACATAAAGAGAGAGAGAGCAAACTCGTGTGACAGAGACAGTCATAGAGAGAGAGAGAGAGAGGAAGCACACTCGTGTGACAGAGCCAGTCACAGAGAGAGAGGGAGGACACTCGTGTTACAGAGTCAGTCACAGAAACAGAGCGAGGGAGCAAACTCGTGTGACAGAGCCACTCACAGATAGAGAGAGAGGGCACAATCATGTGGCAGAGACAGTCACAGAGAGAGAGGGAGCATACTCGTGTGACATAGCCAGTCACAGAAAGAGAGAGGGAGCACACTCATGCAACAGAGCCATTCACAGAGAGAGAGGGAGCACACTCGTGTGACAGAGACATTCACAGGGAGAGGGAGCACACTCATGTGACAGAGCCAGTCACAGAGAGCGAGAGGGAGCACACTCGATGACATAGCCTGTCACAGAGAGAAAGAGAGGGAGCACACTAGTGTGACTTAGCCATTCACAGAGAGATAGAGGGAGCACACTCGTGTGACAGAGCCAGTCACAGAGAGAGAGAGGGAGCACAATCGTGTGACAGAGCCATTTACGGAGAGAGAGGGAGCACACTCATGTGACATAGCCAGTCACAGAGAGAGATAGAGGGCACAATCGTGTGACAGAGACAGTCACAGAGAGAGAGGGAGCACACTCATGTGACATAGCCAGTCAAAGAGAGAGAGAGGGAGCACACTCGTGTGACAGAGTCAGTCACAGAAACAGAGAGGGTGCACAAACGTGTGAACGAGCCAGACACAGAGAGAGATAGAGCACACTCGTGTGATAGAGCCAGTCACAGTGAGAGAGGGAGCACACTCGAGTGACAGAGTCGGTCACAAAGAGAGAGAGAGCACACTCGTGTGACAGAGACAGTCACAGAGAGAGGGAGCACACTCGTATGACAGAGCCAGTCACAGAGAGAGAGGGAGCACACTGGCGTGACAGAGACAGTCATAGAGAGAGAGAGAGGGAGCACATTCGCGTGACAAAGTGAGTCACAGAGAGAGAGGGAGGACACTCATGTGACAGAGACAGTCAAAGAGAGAGAGAGCACACTCGTGTGACAGAGACATTCACAGAGAGAGAGATGGAGCACACTCGTGTGACAGAGTCAGTCACAGAGAGAGAGAGAGAGCACACTCGTGTGACAGAGACAGTCATAGAGAGGGAGAGAGAGAGGGAGCACACTCGTGTGACAGAGCCAGTCACAGAGAGAGAGGGAGCACACTCGTGTGACAGAGACAGTCATAGAGAGAGAGAGAGAGGGAGCACACTCGTGTGACAGAGCCAGTCACAGAGAGAGAGGGAGCACACTGGCGTGACAGAGACAGTCATAGAGAGTGAGAGAGAGGGAGCACATTCGTGTGAGAGAGTGAGTCACAGAGAGAGAGCGCACACTCGTGTGACAGAGACAGTCATAGAGAGATGGAGCACACTCGTGTGACAGAGTCAGTCACAGAAAGAGAGAGAGAGCAAACTCGTGTGACAGAGACAGTCATAGAGAGAGAGAGAGAGAGGAAGCACACTCGTGTGACAGAGCCAGTCACATAGAGAGAGGGAGGACACTCGTGTTACAGAGTCAGTCACAGAAACAGAGCGAGGGAGCAAACTCGTGTGACAGAGCCAGTCACAGATAGAGAGAGAGGGCACAATCATGTGGCAGAGACAGTCACAGAGAGAGAGGGAGCATACTCGTGTGACATAGCCAGTCACAGAAAGAGAGAGGGAGCACACTCATGCAACAGAGCCATTCACAGAGAGAGAGGGAGCACACTCGTGTGACAGAGACATTCACAGGGAGAGGGAGCACACTCATGTGACAGAGCCAGTCACAGAGAGCGAGAGGGAGCACACTCGATGACATAGCCTGTCACAGAGAGAGAGAGAGGGAGCACACTAGTGTGACTTAGCCATTCCCAGAGAGATAGAGGGAGCACACTCGTGTGACAGAGCCAGTCACAGAGAGAGAGAGGGAGCACAATCGTGTGACAGAGCCACTTACGGAGAGAGAGGGAGCACACTCATGTGACATAGCCAGTCACAGAGAGAGATAGAGGGCACAATCGTGTGACAGAGACAGTCACAGAGAGAGAGGGAGCACACTCGTGTGACAGAGACAGTCACAGAAAGAGAGGGAGCACACTCGTGTGACAGAGACAGTCACAGAGAGAGAGGGAGCACACTCATGTGAAAGAGCCAGTCACAGAGAGAGAGGGAGCACACTCGTATGACAATCAGTCACAGAGATAGAGGGAGAGGGACCACACTCATGTGACATAGCCAGTCACAGAGAGAGATAGAGGGCACAATCGTGTGACAGAGACAGACACAGAGAGAGAGGGAGCACACTCATGTGACATAGCCAGTCAAAGAGAGAGAGAGGGAGCACACTCGTGTGACAGAGTCAGTCACAGAAACAGAGAGGGTGCACAAACGTGTGAACGAGCCAGTCACAGAGAGAGATAGAGCACACTCGTGTGATAGAGCCAGTCACAGTGAGAGAGGGAGCACACTCGAGTGACAGAGTCGGTCACAAAGAGAGAGAGAGCACACTCGTGTGACAGAGACAGTCACAGAGAGAGGGAGCACACTCGTATGACAGAGCCAGTCACAGAGAGAGAGGGAGCACACTGGCGTGACAGAGACAGTCATAGAGAGAGAGAGAGGGAGCACATTCGCGTGACAAAGTGAGTCACAGAGAGAGAGGGAGGACACTCATGTGACAGAGACAGTCAAAGAGAGAGAGAGCACACTCGTGTGACAGAGACAGTCACAGAGAGAGAGATGGAGCACATTCGTGTGACAGAGTCAGTCACAGAGAGAGAGAGAGCACACTCGTGTGACAGAGACAGTCATAGAGAGGGAGAGAGAGAGGGAGCACACTCGTGTGACAGAGCCAGTCACAGAGAGAGAGGGAGGACACTCGTGTGACAGAGACAGTCATAGAGAGAGAGAGAGAGGGAGCACACTCGTGTGACAGAGACAGTCACAGAGAGAGAGCGAGCACACTCGTGTGACAGAGACAGTCACAGAAAGAGAGGGAGCATACTCCTGTGACAGAGACAGTCACAGAGAGAGAAATAGCAGACTCGTATGACAGAGACAGTCACAGAGAGAGAGGGAGCACACTCATGTGAAAGAGCCAGACACAGAGAGAGAGGGAAAACACTCGTATGACAGTCAGTCACAGAGAGAGAATGAGAGGGACCACACTCGTGTGACAAAGTCAGTCACAGAGAGAGAGTGAGCACACTCGTGTGACAGAGCCAGTCACAGAGAGAGAGAGAGAGCACACTCGTGCAACACAACCAGTCACAGAGAGAGAGGGTGCACACTCGGGTGATAGAGCCAGTCACGATGAGAGAGGGAACACACTCGTGTGACAGAGCCAGTCAGAAAGAGAGAGAGAGCACACTCGTGTGACAGAGACAGTCACAGAGAGAGGGAGCACACTCGTATGACAGAGCCAGTCACAGAGAGAGAGGGATCAAACTCGCGTGACAGAGACAGCCATAGCGAGAGAGAGAGGGAGCACATTCGTGTGACAGAGTGAGTCACAGAGAGAGAGAGAGAGAACACTCATGTGACAGAGACAGTCACAGAGAGAGAGGGAGCATACGCGCGTGACTGAGTCAGTCAAAGAGAGAGAGGGAGAACACTCATGTGACAGAGCCATTCACAAAGAGAGAGGGAGCACACTCGTGTGACGGAGCCAGTCACAGAGAGAGAGAGAGGACACTCGTGTGACAGAGACAGTAATAGAGAGAGAGAGAGAGGGCGCACACTCGTGTGACAGAGCCAGTCACAGAGAGAGAGGGAGCACACTCGTGTGACAGAGTCAGTCACAGAGACAGAGCGAGGGAGCAAACTCGTGTGACACAGCCAGTCACAGAGAGAGAGAGAGCACACTCGTGTGACAGAACCAGTCACAGATAGAGAGAGAGGGCACAATCGTGTGACAGAGACAGTCACAGAGAGAGAGGGAGCATACCCGTGTGACATAGCCAGTCACAGAGAGAGTGAGGGAGCACACTCATGCAACAGAGCCATTCACAGAGAGAGAGGGAGCACACTCGTGTGACAGAGCCAGTCACAGAGAGCGAGAGGGAGCACACTCGATGACAAAGCCTGTCACAGAGAGAGAGAGGGAGCACACTCGCGTAACAGAGACAGTCACAGAGAGGGAGCACACTCGTGTGCTAGAGCCAGTCACAGTGAGTGAGGGAGCACACTCGTGTGACAGAGTCAGTCACAGAGAGAGAGCGAGGGAGCACACTCGTGTGACATAGCCAGTCACAGATATAGAGAGAGGGCACAATCGTGTGACAGAGACAGTCACAGAGAGAGAGGGAGCATACTCGTGTGACATAGCCAGTCACAGAGAGAGAGAGGGAGCACAATCGTGTAACAATCACAGTCACAGAGAGAGAGGGAGCATACTCGTGTGATAGAGCCAGTCAAAGTGAGAGAGGGAACACACTTCTGTGACAGAGCCAGTCACAAAGAGAGAGAGGGAGCACACTCGTGTAACAGTCACAGTCACAGAGAGAGAGGGAGCACACTCGTGTGATAGAGCCAGTCAAACTGAGGGAGGGAACACACTCCTGTGACAGAGCCAGTCACAAAGAGAGAGAGAGCACACTCGTGGGACAGAGACAGTCATAGAGAGAGAGATAGGGAGCACATTCGTGTGATAGAGTGAGTCACAGAGAGAAGTAGAGAATACTCGAGTGACAGAGCCAGTCACAGAGAGAGAGGGAGCACACTCATGTGACAGAGTCAGTCACAGAAACAGAGAGGGTGCACAAACGTGTGACAGAGCCAGTCACAGAGAGAGAGATAGAGCACACTCGTGTGATAGAGCCAGTCACATTGAGAGAGGGAGCACACTCGTGTGATAGAGCCAGTCACAGTGAGAGAGGGAGCACACTCATGTGACAGAGACAGTCACAAAGAGAGAGAGAGCACACTCGTGTGACAGAGCCAGTCACAGAGAGAGAGGGAGCACACTGGCGTGAAGAGACAGTCATAGAGAGAGAGATGGAGCACATTCGTGTGACAGAGTGAGTCACAGAGAGAGAGGGTGCACACTCGTGTGACAGAGACAGTCACAGAGAGAGAGAGCACACTCGTGTGACAGAGACAGTCATAGAGAGATGGAGCACACTCGTGTGACAGAGTCAGTCACAGAAAGAGAGAGAGAGCACACTCGTGTGACAGAGACAGTCATAGAGAGAGAGAGAGAGAGAGGGAGCACACTCGTGTGACAGAGCCAGTCACAGAAACAGAGAGGGTGCACAATCGTGTGACAGAGCCAGTTACAGAGATAGAGGGAGCACACTTGTGTGACAGAGACAGTCACAGAGAGAGAGAGAGAGAGCACACTCGTACAACAGAGAAAGTCACAGAGAGAGAGGGAGCACACTCGTGTTACAGTGTCAGTCACAGAGAGAGAGGGAGCACACTCGTGTGACTTAGCCAGTCACAGAGAGAAAGAGGGACCACACTCGTGTAACAGTCACAGTCACAGAGAGAGAGGGAGCACACTCGTGTGATAGAGCCAGTCAAACTGAGGGAGGGAACACACTCCTGTGACAGAGCCAGTCACAAAGAGAGAGAGAGCACACTCGTGTGACAGAGACAGTCATAGATAGAGAGATAGGGAGCACATTCGTGTGATAGAGTGAGTCACAGAGTGAAGGAGAGAATACTCGTGTGACAGAGCCAGTCACAGAGAGAGAGGGAGCACACTCATGTGACATAGCCAGTCACAGAGAGAGAGAGGGAGCACACTCGTGTGACAGAGTCAGTCACAGAGAGAGATAGAAGGCACAATCGTGTGACAGAGACAGTCACAGAGAGAGAGGGAGCACACTCATGTGACAGAGTCAGTCACAGAAACAGAGAGGGTGCACAAACGTGTGACAGAGCCAGTCACAGAGAAAGAGATAGAGCACACTCGTGTGATAGAGACAGTCACAGTGAGAGAGGGAGCACACTCGTGTGATAGAGCCAGTCACAGTGAGAGAGGGAGCACAGTCGTGTGACAGAGACAGTCACAAAGAGAGAGAGAGCACACTCATGTGACAGAGCCAGTCACAGAGAGAGAGGGAGCACACTGGCGTGACAGAGACAGTCATAGAGAGAGAGAGAGGGAGCACATTCGTGTGACAGAGTGAGTCACAGAGAGAGAGAGCACACTCGTGTGACAGAGACAGTCATAGAGAGATGGAGCACACTCGTGTGACAGAGTCATTCACATAAAGAGAGAGAGAGCAAACTCGTGTGACAGAGACAGTCATAGAGAGAGAGAGAGAGAGGAAGCACACTCGTGTGACAGAGCCAGTCACAGAGAGAGAGGGAGGACACTCGTGTTACAGAGTCAGTCACAGAAACAGAGCGAGGGAGCAAACTCGTGTGACAGAGCCACTCACAGATAGAGAGAGAGGGCACAATCATGTTGCAGAGACAGTCACAGAGAGAGAGGGAGCATACTCGTGTGACATAGCCAGTCACAGAAAGAGAGAGGGAGCACACTCATGCAACAGAGCCATTCACAGAGAGAGAGGGAGCACACTCGTGTGACAGAGACATTCACAGGGAGAGGGAGCACTCTCATGTGACAGAGCCAGTCACAGAGAGCGAGAGGGAGCACACTCGATGACATAGCCTGTCACAGAGAGAAAGAGAGGGAGCACACTAGTGTGACTTAGCCATTCACAGAGAGATAGAGGGAGCACACTCGTGTGACAGAGCCAGTCACAGAGAGAGAGAGGGAGCACAATCGTGTGACAGAGCCATTTACGGAGAGAGAGGGAGCACACTCATGTGACATAGCCAGTCACAGAGAGAGATAGAGGGCACAATCGTGTGACAGAGACAGTCACAGAGAGAGAGGGAGCACACTCATGTGACATAGCCAGTCAAAGAGAGAGAGAGGGAGCACACTCGTGTGACAGAGTCAGTCACAGAAACAGAGAGGGTGCACAAACGTGTGAACGAGCCAGACACAGAGAGAGATAGAGCACACTCGTGTGATAGAGCCAGTCACAGTGAGAGAGGGAGCACACTCGAGTGACAGAGTCGGTCACAAAGAGAGAGAGAGCACACTCGTGTGACAGAGACAGTCACAGAGAGAGGGAGCACACTCGTATGACAGAGCCAGTCACAGAGAGAGAGGGAGCACACTGGCGTGACAGAGACAGTCATAGAGAGAGAGAGAGGGAGCACATTCGCGTGACAAAGTGAGTCACAGAGAGAGAGGGAGGACACTCATGTGACAGAGACAGTCAAAGAGAGAGAGAGCACACTCGTGTGACAGAGACATTCACAGAGAGAGAGATGGAGCACACTCGTGTGACAGAGTCAGTCACAGAGAGAGAGAGAGAGCACACTCGTGTGACAGAGACAGTCATAGAGAGGGAGAGAGAGAGGGAGCACACTCGTGTGACAGAGCCAGTCACAGAGAGAGAGGGAGCACACTCGTGTGACAGAGACAGTCATAGAGAGAGAGAGAGAGGGAGCACACTCGTGTGACAGAGCCAGTCACAGAGAGAGAGGGAGCACACTGGCGTGACAGAGACAGTCATAGAGAGTGAGAGAGAGGGAGCACATTCGTGTGAGAGAGTGAGTCACAGAGAGAGAGAGCACACTCGTGTGACAGAGACAGTCATAGAGAGATGGAGCACACTCGTGTGACAGAGTCAGTCACAGAAAGAGAGAGAGAGCAAACTCGTGTGACAGAGACAGTCATAGAGAGAGAGAGAGAGAGGAAGCACACTCGTGTGACAGAGCCAGTCACATAGAGAGAGGGAGGACACTCGTGTTACAGAGTCAGTCACAGAAACAGAGCGAGGGAGCAAACTCGTGTGACAGAGCCAGTCACAGATAGAGAGAGAGGGCACAATCATGTGGCAGAGACAGTCACAGAGAGAGAGGGAGCATACTCGTGTGACATAGCCAGTCACAGAAAGAGAGAGGGAGCACACTCATGCAACAGAGCCATTCACAGAGAGAGAGGGAGCACACTCGTGTGACAGAGACATTCACAGGGAGAGGGAGCACACTCATGTGACAGAGCCAGTCACAGAGAGCGAGAGGGAGCACACTCGATGACATAGCCTGTCACAGAGAGAGAGAGAGGGAGCACACTAGTGTGACTTAGCCATTCCCAGAGAGATAGAGGGAGCACACTCGTGTGACAGAGCCAGTCACAGAGAGAGAGAGGGAGCACAATCGTGTGACAGAGCCACTTACGGAGAGAGAGGGAGCACACTCATGTGACATAGCCAGTCACAGAGAGAGATAGAGGGCACAATCGTGTGACAGAGACAGTCACAGAGAGAGAGGGAGCACACTCGTGTGACAGAGACAGTCACAGAAAGAGAGGGAGCACACTCGTGTGACAGAGACAGTCACAGAGAGAGAGGGAGCACACTCATGTGAAAGAGCCAGTCACAGAGAGAGAGGGAGCACACTCGTATGACAATCAGTCACAGAGATAGAGGGAGAGGGACCACACTCATGTGACATAGCCAGTCACAGAGAGAGATAGAGGGCACAATCGTGTGACAGAGACAGACACAGAGAGAGAGGGAGCACACTCATGTGACATAGCCAGTCAAAGAGAGAGAGAGGGAGCACACTCGTGTGACAGAGTCAGTCACAGAAACAGAGAGGGTGCACAAACGTGTGAACGAGCCAGTCACAGAGAGAGATAGAGCACACTCGTGTGATAGAGCCAGTCACAGTGAGAGAGGGAGCACACTCGAGTGACAGAGTCGGTCACAAAGAGAGAGAGAGCACACTCGTGTGACAGAGACAGTCACAGAGAGAGGGAGCACACTCGTATGACAGAGCCAGTCACAGAGAGAGAGGGAGCACACTGGCGTGACAGAGACAGTCATAGAGAGAGAGAGAGGGAGCACATTCGCGTGACAAAGTGAGTCACAGAGAGAGAGGGAGGACACTCATGTGACAGAGACAGTCAAAGAGAGAGAGAGCACACTCGTGTGACAGAGACAGTCACAGAGAGAGAGATGGAGCACATTCGTGTGACAGAGTCAGTCACAGAGAGAGAGAGAGCACACTCGTGTGACAGAGACAGTCATAGAGAGGGAGAGAGAGAGGGAGCACACTCGTGTGACAGAGCCAGTCACAGAGAGAGAGGGAGGACACTCGTGTGACAGAGACAGTCATAGAGAGAGAGAGAGAGGTAGCACACTCGTGTGACAGAGACAGTCACAGAGAGAGAGCGAGCACACTCGTGTGACAGAGACAGTCACAGAAAGAGAGGGAGCATACTCCTGTGACAGAGACAGTCACAGAGAGAGAAATAGCAGACTCGTATGACAGAGACAGTCACAGAGAGAGAGGGAGCACACTCATGTGAAAGAGCCAGACACAGAGAGAGAGGGAAAACACTCGTATGACAGTCAGTCACAGAGAGAGAATGAGAGGGACCACACTCGTGTGACAAAGTCAGTCACAGAGAGAGAGTGAGCACACTCGTGTGACAGAGCCAGTCACAGAGAGAGAGAGAGAGCACACTCGTGCAACACAACCAGTCACAGAGAGAGAGGGTGCACACTCGGGTGATAGAGCCAGTCACGATGAGAGAGGGAACACACTCGTGTGACAGAGCCAGTCAGAAAGAGAGAGAGAGCACACTCGTGTGACAGAGACAGTCACAGAGAGAGGGAGCACACTCGTATGACAGAGCCAGTCACAGAGAGAGAGGGATCAAACTCGCGTGACAGAGACAGCCATAGCGAGAGAGAGAGGGAGCACATTCGTGTGACAGAGTGAGTCACAGAGAGAGAGAGAGAGAACACTCATGTGACAGAGACAGTCACAGAGAGAGAGGGAGCATACGCGCGTGACTGAGTCAGTCAAAGAGAGAGAGGGAGAACACTCATGTGACAGAGCCATTCACAAAGAGAGAGGGAGCACACTCGTGTGACGGAGCCAGTCACAGAGAGAGAGAGAGGACACTCGTGTGACAGAGACAGTAATAGAGAGAGAGAGAGAGGGCGCACACTCGTGTGACAGAGCCAGTCACAGAGAGAGAGGGAGCACACTCGTGTGACAGAGTCAGTCACAGAGACAGAGCGAGGGAGCAAACTCGTGTGACACAGCCAGTCACAGAGAGAGAGAGAGCACACTCGTGTGACAGAACCAGTCACAGATAGAGAGAGAGGGCACAATCGTGTGACAGAGACAGTCACAGAGAGAGAGGGAGCATACCCGTGTGACATAGCCAGTCACAGAGAGAGTGAGGGAGCACACTCATGAAACAGAGCCATTCACAGAGAGAGAGGGAGCACACTCGTGTGACAGAGCCAGTCACAGAGAGCGAGAGGGAGCACACTCGATGACAAAGCCTGTCACAGAGAGAGAGAGGGAGCACACTCGCGTAACAGAGACAGTCACAGAGAGGGAGCACACTCGTGTGCTAGAGCCAGTCACAGTGAGTGAGGGAGCACACTCGTGTGACAGAGTCAGTCACAGAGAGAGAGCGAGGGAGCACACTCGTGTGACATAGCCAGTCACAGATATAGAGAGAGGGCACAATCGTGTGACAGAGACAGTCACAGAGAGAGAGGGAGCATACTCGTGTGACATAGCCAGTCACAGAGAGAGAGAGGGAGCACAATCGTGTAACAATCACAGTCACAGAGAGAGAGGGAGCATACTCGTGTGATAGAGCCAGTCAAAGTGAGAGAGGGAACACACTTCTGTGACAGAGCCAGTCACAAAGAGAGAGAGGGAGCACACTCGCGTGACAGAGACAATCAAAGAGAGAGAGAGAGGGAGCACATTCGTGTGATACAGTGAGTCACAGAGAGAAGGAGAGAATACTCGTGTGACAGAGCCAGTCACAGAGAGAGAGGGAGCACACTCATGTGACATAGCCAGTCACAGAGAGAGATAGAGGGCACAATCGTGAGGCAGAGACAGTCACAGAGAGAGAGGGAGCACACTCATGTGACAGAGCCAGTCACAGAGAGTGAGGGAGGACACTCGTGTGACAGAGACAGTCATAGAGAGAGAGAGAGAGGGAGCACACTCGTGTGACAGAGCCAGTCACAGACAGAGAGGGAGCACACTCATGTGACAGAGACAGTCACAGAGAGAGAGGGAGCACACTCGTGTGACAGAGCCAGTCACAGAAAGAGAGGGAGCACACTCCTGTGACAGAGACAGTCACAGAGAGAGAGGGAGCACAATCATGTGAAAGAGCCAGTCACAGAGAGAGAGGGAGCACACCCGTATGACAGTCAGTCACAGAGATAGAGGGAGCACACTCGTGTGACAGAGACAGTCACAGAGAGCGAGAGGGTGCACACTCGATGACAAAGCCTGTCACAGAGAGAGAGCGAGCACACTTGTGTGACAGAGCCAGTCACAGAGAGAGAGAGGGAGCACAATCGTGTGACAGAGCCAGTTACGGAGAGTGAGGGAGCACACTCGCGTAACAGAGACAGTCACAGATAGAGAGCGAGGGAGCACACTCGTGTGACTTAGCCAGTCACAGAGAGAGAGAGGGAGCACAATCGTGTAACAATCACAGTAACAGAGAGAGAGGGAGCACACTCGTGTGATAGAGCCAGTCAAAGAGAGAGAGGGAACACACTCCTGTGACAGAGACAATCATAGAGAGAGAGAGAGGGAGCACATTCGTGTGATAGAGTGAGTCACAGAGAAAAGGAGAGAATACTCGTGTGACAGAGCCAGTCACAGAGAGAGAGACGGAGCACACAAATGTGAGAGAGCAAGACAGAGAGAGAGTGAGGGAGCCCACTTAGTTGACAGAGACAGTCACAGAGAGAGAGGGAGCAAAATCGTGTCATTGAGTCAGTCACAGAGAGAGAGGGAGCACACTCGTGTGACAGAGACAATCACAGAGAGAGAGATACCACACTCGTGTGACAGAGACAGTCTTAGAGAGAGAGAGAGGGAGCACATTCGTGTGATAGAGTGAGTCACAGAGAAAAGGAGAGAATACTCGTGTGGCAGAGCCAGTCACAGAGAGAGAGGGAGCACACTCATGTGACATAGCCAGTCACAGAGAGAGATAGAGGGCACAGTCGTGTGGCAGAGACAGTCACAGAGAGAGAGGGAGCACACTCATGTGACAGAGCCAGTCACAGAGAGGGAGGACACTCGTGTGACAGAGACAGTCATAGAGAGAGAGAGAGAGGGAGCACACTCGTGTGACAGAGACAGTCACAGACAGAGAGGGAGCACACTCATGTGACAGAGACAGTCACAGAGAGAGAGGGAGCACACTCGTGTGACAGAGCCAGTCACAGAAAGAGAGGGAGCACACTCATGTGAAAGAGCCAGACACAGAGTGAGAGGGAAAACACTCGTATGACAGTCAGTCACAGAGAGAGAATGAGAGGGACCACACTCGTGTGACAAAGTCATTCACAGAGAGAGAGGGAACAAACTTGTGTGACAGAGACAGTCACAGAGAGAGAGTGAGCACACTCGTGTGACAGAGACAGTCATAGAGAGAGAGAAAAAACACTCGTGTGACAGAGACAGTCACAGAGAGAGAGGGAGCATACTCGTGTGACAGAGTCAGTCACACTGAGAGAGGCAGCACACTCATGTGACAGAGCCAGTCACAGAGAGAGAGACGGAGCACACAAATGTGAGAGAGCAAGACAGAGAGGGAGAGAGGGAGCACACTTATTTGACAGAGACAGTCACAGAGAGAGAGGGAGCAAACTCGTGTCATTGAGTCAGTCACAGAGAGAGAGGGAGCACACTCGTGTGACAGAGACAGTCACAGAGAGAGAGATACCACACTCGTGTGACGGAGACAGTCACAAAGAGAGAGAGAGCACACTCGTGTGACAGAGCCAGTCATAGAGAGAGAGGGAGCACACTCGGGTGACAGAGCCAGTCACAGAGAGAGAGAGGGAGCACACTCGTGTGACAGAGTCAGTCACAGAAACAGAGAGGGTGCACAATCGTGTGACAGAGCCAGTTATAGAGATAGAGGGAGCACACTCGTGTGACAGAGAGTCACAGAGAGAGAGAGAGAGAGCACACTCGTACAACAGAGACAGTCACAGAGAGAGGGAGCACACTCGTGCAACACAACCAGTCACAGAGAGAGAGGGTGCACACTCGGGTGATAGAGTCAGTCACAGTGAGAGAGGGAACACACTCGTGTGACAGAGCCAGTCAGAAAGAGAGAGAGAGCACACTCGTGTGACAGAGACAGTCACAGAGAGAGGGAGCACACTCATATGACAGAGCCAGTCACAGAGAGAGAGGGAGCAAACTCGCGTGACAGAGACCGCCATAGGGAGAGAGAGAGGGAGCAGATTCGTGTGACAGAGCGAGAGAGAGAACACTCATGTGACAGAGACAGTCACAGAGAGAGAGGGACCATAGGCGTGTGACAGAGTCAGTCAAAGAGAGAGAGGGAGAACACTCATGTGACAGAGCCAGTTACAGAGATAGAGGGAGCACACTCATGTGACACAGCCAGTCACAGAGAGAGAGAGAGAGCACACTCGTGCAACACAACCAGTCACAGAGAGAGAGGGAGCACACTCGTGTGAAAGAGCCAGTCACAAAGAGAGAGAGAGCACACTCGTGTGACAAGACAGTCACACAGAGAGAGAGAGAGCACACTTGTGTGACAGAGTCAGTCACAGAATCAGAGAGGGTGCACAATCGTGTAACAGAGCCAGTTACAGAGATAGAGGGAGCACACTCATGTGACAGAGCCAGTCACAGAGAGAGAGAGAGAGCACACTCGTGCAACACAACCAGTCACAGAGAGAGAGGCTGCACACTCGGGTGATAGAGCCAGTCACAATGAGAGAGGGAACACACTCGTGTGACAGAGCCAGTCACAGAGAAAGAGTGAGGACACTCGTGTGACAGAGACAGTCATAGAGAGAGAGATAAAACACTCGTGTGACAGAGACAGTCACAGAGAGAGAGGGAGCATACTCGTGTGACAGAGTCAGTCACACTGAGAGAGGCTGCACACTCATGTGACAGAGCCAGTCACAGAGAGAGAGACGGAGCAAACAAATGTGAGAGAGCAAGACAGAGAGAGAGGGAGCACACTTCTTTGACAGAGACAGTCACAGAGAGAGAGGGAGCAAACTCGTGTCATTGAATCAGTCACAGAGAGAGAGGGAGCACACTCGTGTGACAGAGACAATCACAGAGAGAGAGATACCACACTCGTGTGACAGAGACAGTCATAGAGAGAGAGAGAAAACACTCGTGTGACAGACACAGTCACAGAGAAAGAGGGAGCATACTCGTGTGACAGAGTCAGTCACAGAGAGAGAGGGAGCACACTCGTGTGACAGAGACAGTCACAGAGAGAAAGAGAGCACACTCGTGCGACAGAAACAGTAACAGATAGAGAGAGAGAGAGCACACTCGTGTGCCAAAGTCAGTCACAGAGAGAGAGGGAGCACACCCGTGTGACAGATACAGTCACACATAGAGAGAGAGCGAGCACACTCGTGTGAAAAAGTCAGTCACAGAGAGAGAGGGAGCACACCCGTGTGACAGAGACAGTCACAGAGAGTGAGCGAGCACACTCGTGTGACAGAGACAGTCACAGAACGAGAGGGAGCACACTCCTGTGACAGAGACAGTCACAGAGAGATAGGGAGCACACTCGTATGACAGTCAGTCACAGAGATAGAGGGAGAGGGACCACACTCGTGTGACAGAGCCAGTCACAGAGAGAGCGAGCACAATCGTGTGACAGAGACAGTCACAGAAAGAGAGGGAGCACACGCCTGTGACAGAGGCAGTCACAGAGAGAGAAATGGCAGACTCGTATGACAGAGACAGTCACAGAGACAGAGGGAGCACACTCATGTGAAAGAGCCAGACACAGAGAGAGAGGGAGAACACTCGTATGACAGTCAGTCACAGACAGAGAATGAGAGGTACCACACTCGTGTGACAGAGCCAGTCACAGAGAAAGAGTGAGCACACTCGTGTGACAGAGACAGTCATAGAGAGAGAGAAAAAATACTCGTGTGACAGAGACAGTCACAGAGAGAGAGGGAGCATACTCGTGGACAGAGTCAGTCACACTGAGAGAGGCAGCACACTCATGTGACAGAGCCAGTCACAGAGAGAGAGACGGAGCACACAAATGTGAGAGAGCAAGACAGAGAGAGAGAGAGGGAGCCCACTTAGTTGACAGAGACAGTCACAGAGAGAGAGGGAGCAAAATCGTGTCATTGAGTCAGTCACAGAGAGAGAGGGAGCACACTCGTGTGACAGAGACAATCACAGAGAGAGAGATACCACACTCGTGTGACAGAGACAGTCTTAGAGAGAGAGAGAGGGAGCACATTCGTGTGATAGAGTGAGTCACAGAGAAAAGGAGAGAATACTCGTGTGACAGAGCCAGTCACAGAGAGAGAGGGAGCACCCTCATGTGACATAGCCAGTCACAGAGAGAGATAGAGGGCACAGTCGTGTGGCAGAGACAGTCACAGAGAGAGAGGGAGCACACTCATGTGACAGAGCCAGTCACAGAGAGGGAGGACACTCGTGTGACAGAGACAGTCATAGAGAGATAGAGAGGGAGCACACTCGTGTGACAGAGACAGTCACAGACAGAGAGGGAGCACACTCATGTGACAGAGACAGTCACAGAGAGAGAGGGAGCACACTCGTGTGACAGAGCCAGTCACAGAAAGAGAGGGAGCACACTCATGTGAAAGAGCCAGACACAGAGTGAGAGGGAAAACACTCGTATGACAGTCAGTCACAGAGAGAGAATGAGAGGGACCACACTCGTGTGACAAAGTCATTCACAGAGAGAGAGGGAACAAACTTGTGTGACAGAGACAGTCACAGAGAGAGAGTGAGCACACTCGTGTGACAGAGACAGTCATAGAGAGAGAGAAAAAACACTCGTGTGACAGAGACAGTCACAGAGAGAGGGAGCACACTCATATGACAGAGCCAGTCACAGAGAGAGAGGGAGCAAACTCGCGTGACAGAGACCGCCATAGGGAGAGAGAGAGGGAGCAGATTCGTGTGACAGAGCGAGAGAGAGAACACTCATGTGACAGAGACAGTCACAGAGAGAGAGGGACCATAGGCGTGTGACAGAGTCAGTCAAAGAGAGAGAGGGAGAACACTCATGTGACAGAGCCAGTTACAGAGATAGAGGGAGCACACTCATGTGACACAGCCAGTCACAGAGAGAGAGAGAGAGCACACTCGTGCAACACAACCAGTCACAGAGAGAGAGGGAGCACACTCGTGTGAAAGAGCCAGTCACAAAGAGAGAGAGAGCACACTCGTGTGACAAGACAGTCACACAGAGAGAGAGAGAGCACACTTGTGTGACAGAGTCAGTCACAGAATCAGAGAGGGTGCACAATCGTGTAACAGAGCCAGTTACAGAGATAGAGGGAGCACACTCATGTGACAGAGCCAGTCACAGAGAGAGAGAGAGAGCACACTCGTGCAACACAACCGGTCACAGAGAGAGAGGCTGCACACTCGGGTGATAGAGCCAGTCACAATGAGAGAGGGAACACACTCGTGTGACAGAGCCAGTCACAGAGAAAGAGTGAGGACACTCGTGTGACAGAGACAGTCATAGAGAGAGAGATAAAACACTCGTGTGACAGAGACAGTCACAGAGAGAGAGGGAGCATACTCGTGTGACAGAGTCAGTCACACTGAGAGAGGCTGCACACTCATGTGACAGAGCCAGTCACAGAGAGAGAGACGGAGCAAACAAATGTGAGAGAGCAAGACAGAGAGAGAGGGAGCACACTTATTTGACAGAGACAGTCACAGAGAGAGAGGGAGCAAACTCGTGTCATTGAATCAGTCACAGAGAGAGAGGGAGCACACTCGTGTGACAGAGACAATCACAGAGAGAGAGATACCACACTCGTGTGACAGAGACAGTCATAGAGAGAGAGAGAAAACACTCGTGTGACAGACACAGTCACAGAGAAAGAGGGAGCATACTCGTGTGACAGAGTCAGTCACAGAGAGAGAGGGAGCACACTCGTGTGACAGAGACAGTCACAGAGAGAAAGAGAGCACACTCGTGCGACAGAAACAGTAACAGATAGAGAGAGAGAGAGCACACTCGTGTGCCAAAGTCAGTCACAGAGAGAGAGGGAGCACACCCGTGTGACAGATACAGTCACAAATAGAGAGAGAGCGAGCACACTCGTGTGAAAAAGTCAGTCACAGAGAGAGAGGGAGCACACCCGTGTGACAGAGACAGTCACAGAGAGTGAGCGAGCACACTCGTGTGACAGAGACAGTCACAGAACGAGAGGGAGCACACTCCTGTGACAGAGACAGTCACAGAGAGATAGGGAGCACACTCGTATGACAGTCAGTCACAGAGATAGAGGGAGAGGGACCACACTCGTGTGACAGAGCCAGTCACAGAGAGAGCGAGCACAATCGTGTGACAGAGACAGTCACAGAAAGAGAGGGAGCACACGCCTGTGACAGAGGCAGTCACAGAGAGAGAAATGGCAGACTCGTATGACAGAGACAGTCACAGAGAGAGAGGGAGCACACTCATGTGAAAGAGCCAGACACAGAGAGAGAGGGAGAACACTCGTATGACAGTCAGTCACAGACAGAGAATGAGAGGTACCACACTCGTGTGACAGAGCCAGTCACAGAGAAAGAGTGAGCACACTCGTGTGACAGAGACAGTCATAGAGAGAGAGAAAAAATACTCGTGTGACAGAGACAGTCACAGAGAGAGAGGGAGCATACTCGTGGACAGAGTCAGTCACACTGAGAGAGGCAGCACACTCATGTGACAGAGCCAGTCACAGAGAGAGAGACGGAGCACACAAATGTGAGAGAGCAAGACAGAGAGAGAGAGAGGGAGCCCACTTATTTGACAGAGACAGTCACAGAGAGAGAGGGAGCAAAATCGTGTCATTGAGTCAGTCACAGAGAGAGAGGGAGCACACTCGTGTGACAGAGACAATCACAGAGAGAGAGATACCACACTCGTGTGACAGAGACAGTCTTAGAGAGAGAGAGAGGGAGCACATTCGTGTGATAGAGTGAGTCACAGAGAAAAGGAGAGAATACTCGTGTGACAGAGCCAGTCACAGAGAGAGAGGGAGCACCCTCATGTGACATAGCCAGTCACAGAGAGAGATAGAGGGCACAGTCGTGTGGCAGAGACAGTCACAGAGAGAGAGGGAGCACACTCATGTGACAGAGCCAGTCACAGAGAGGGAGGACACTCGTGTGACAGAGACAGTCATAGAGAGAGAGAGAGAGGGAGCACACTCGTATGACAGAGACAGTCACAGACAGAGAGGGAGCACACTCATGTGACAGAGACAGTCACAGAGAGAGAGGGAGCACACTCGTGTGACAGAGCCAGTCACAGAAAGAGAGGGAGCACACTCATGTGAAAGAGCCAGACACAGAGTGAGAGGGAAAACACTCGTATGACAGTCAGTCACAGAGAGAGAATGAGAGGGACCACAGTCGTGTGACAAAGTCATTCACAGAGAGGGAACAAACTTGTGTGACAGAGACAGTCACAGAGAGAGAGTGAGCACACTCGTGTGACAGAGACAGTCATAGAGAGAGAGAAAAAACACTCGTGTGACAGAGACAGTCACAGAGAGAGAGGGAGCATACTCGTGTGACAAAGTCAGTCACACTGAGAGAGGCAGCACACTCATATGACAGAACCAGTCACAGAGAGAGAGACGGAGCACACAAATGTGAGAGAGCAAGACAGAGAGAGAGAGAGGGAGCACACTTATTTGACAGAGACAGTCACAGAGAGAGAGGGAGCAAACTCGTGTCATTGAGTCAGTCACAGAGAGAGAGGGAGCACACTCGTGTGACAGAGACAGTCACAGAGAGAGAGATACCACACTCGTGTGACGGAGACAGTCACAAAGAGAGAGAGAGCACACTCGTGTGACAGAGCCAGTCATAGAGAGAGAGGGAGCACACTCGTGTGACAGAGCCAGTCACAGAAACAGAGAGGGTGCACAATCGTGTGACAGAGCCAGTTACAGAGATAGGGGGAGCACACTCGTATGACAGAGCCAGTCACAGAGAGAGAGTGAGAGCACACTCGTACAGCAGAACCAGTCACAGAGAGAGAGGGAGCACACTCGTGTGACAGAGACAGTCACAGAGAGAGGGAGCACACTCGTGTGACAGAGCCATTCACAGAGAGAGCGAGCACACTCGTGTGACAGAGACAGTCACAGAAAGAGAGGGAGCACACTCCTGTGACAGAGACAGTCACAGAGAGAGAAATGGCAGACTCGTATGACAGAGACAGTCACAGAGAGAGAGGGAGCACACTCATGTGAAAGAGCCAGACACAGACAGAGAGGGAGAATACTCGTATGACAGTCAGTCACAGAGAGAGAATGAGAGGGACCACACTCGTGTGACAAAGTCAGTCACAGAGAGAGAGGGAACACACTTGTGTGACAGAGACAGTCACAGAGAGAGAGTGAGCACACTCGTGTGACAGAGACAGTCATAGAGAGAGAGAAAAAACACTCGTGTGACAGAGACAGTCACAGAGAGAGAGGGAGCATACTCGTGTGACAGAATCAGTCACACTGAGAGAGGCAGCACTCTCATGTGACAGAGCCAGTCACAGAGAGAGAGACGGAGCACACAAATGTGAGAGAGCAAGACAGAGAGAGAGAGAGGGAGCACACTTATTTGACAGAGACAGGCACAGAGAGAGAGGGAGCAAACTCCTGTCATTGAGTCAGTCACAGAGAGAGAGGGAGCACACTCGTGTGACAGAGACAGTCACAGAGAGATACCACACTCATGTGACGGAGACAGTCACAAAGAGAGAGAGAGCACAATCGTGTGACAGAGACAGTCACAGGGAGAGGGAGCACACTCGTGTGACAGAGCCAGTCATAGAGAGAGAGGGAGCACACTCGGGTGACAGAGCCAGTCACAGAAACAGAGAGGGTGCACAATCGTGAGACAGAGCCAGTTACAGAGATAGAGGGAGCACACTCGTGTGACAGAGACAGTCACAGAGAGAGAGAGAGAGAGCACACTCATACAACAGAGACAGTCACAGAGAGAGAGAGAGAGCACATTCGTGCAACACAACCAGTCACAGAGAGAGAGGGTGCACACTCGTGTGACAGAGCCAGTCAGAAAGAGAGAGAGAGCACACTCGTGTGACAGAGTGAGTCACAGAGAGAGAGGGAGAACACTCATGTGACAGAGACAGTCACAGAGAGAGAGGGAGCATACGCGTGTGACAGAGTCAGTCAAAGAGAGAGAGGGAGAACACTCGTGTGACACAGCCAGTCACAAAGAGAGAGAGAGCACACTCGTGTGACAAGACAGTCACAGAGAGAGGGAGCACAATTGTGTGACAGAGCCAGTCACAGAGAGAGAGAGAGCACACTCGTGTGACAGAGTCAGTCACAGAAACAGAGAGGGTGCACAATCGTATGACAGAGCCAGTTACAGAGATAGGGGGAGCACACTCGTATGACAGAGCCAGTCACAGAGAGAGAGTGAGAGCACACTCGTACAGCAGAACCAGTCACAGAGAGAGAGGGAGCACACTCGTGTGACAGAGACAGTCACAGAGAGAGGGAGCACACTCGTGTGACAGAGCCATTCACAGAGAGAGCGAGCACACTCGTGTGACAGAGACAGTCACAGAAAGAGAGGGAGCACACTCCTGTGACAGAGACAGTCACAGAGAGAGAAATGGCAGACTCGTATGACAGAGACAGTCACAGAGAGAGAGGGAGCACACTCATGTGAAAGAGCCAGACACAGACAGAGAGGGAGAATACTCGTATGACAGTCAGTCACAGAGAGAGAATGAGAGGGACCACACTCGTGTGACAAAGTCAGTCACAGAGAGAGAGGGAACACACTTGTGTGACAGAGACAGTCACAGAGAGAGAGTGAGCACACTCGTGTGACAGAGACAGTCATAGAGAGAGAGAAAAAACACTCGTGTGACAGAGACAGTCACAGAGAGAGAGGGAGCATACTCGTGTGACAGAATCAGTCACACTGAGAGAGGCAGCACTCTCATGTGACAGAGCCAGTCACAGAGAGAGAGACGGAGCACACAAATGTGAGAGAGCAAGACAGAGAGAGAGAGAGGGAGCACACTTATTTGACAGAGACAGGCACAGAGAGAGAGGGAGCAAACTCCTGTCATTGAGTCAGTCACAGAGAGAGAGGGAGCACACTCGTGTGACAGAGACAGTCACAGAGAGATACCACACTCATGTGACGGAGACAGTCACAAAGAGAGAGAGAGCACAATCGTGTGACAGAGACAGTCACAGGGAGAGGGAGCACACTCGTGTGACAGAGCCAGTCATAGAGAGAGAGGGAGCACACTCGGGTGACAGAGCCAGTCACAGAAACAGAGAGGGTGCACAATCGTGAGACAGAGCCAGTTACAGAGATAGAGGGAGCACACTCGTGTGACAGAGACAGTCACAGAGAGAGAGAGAGAGAGCACACTCATACAACAGAGACAGTCACAGAGAGAGAGAGAGAGCACATTCGTGCAACACAACCAGTCACAGAGAGAGAGGGTGCACACTCGTGTGACAGAGCCAGTCAGAAAGAGAGAGAGAGCACACTCGTGTGACAGAGTGAGTCACAGAGAGAGAGGGAGAACACTCATGTGACAGAGACAGTCACAGAGAGAGAGGGAGCATACGCGTGTGACAGAGTCAGTCAAAGAGAGAGAGGGAGAACACTCGTGTGACACAGCCAGTCACAAAGAGAGAGAGAGCACACTCGTGTGACAAGACAGTCACAGAGAGAGGGAGCACAATTGTGTGACAGAGCCAGTCACAGAGAGAGAGAGAGCACACTCGTGTGACAGAGTCAGTCACAGAAACAGAGAGGGTGCACAATCGTATGACAGAGCCAGTTACAGAGATAGAGGGAGCATACTCGTGTGACAGAGCCAGTCACAGAGAGAGAGAGAGAGCACACTCGTGCAACACAACCAGTCACAGAGAGAGAGGCTGCACACTCGGGTGATAGAGCCAGTCACAATGAGAGAGGGAACACACTCGTGTGACAGAGCCAGTCAGAAAGAGAGAGAGAGCACACTCGTGTGACAGAGACAGTCACAGAGAGAGAGGGAGCATACTCGTGTGACATAGCCAGTCACAGAGAGAGAGAGGGAGCACAATCGTGTAACAATCACAGTCACAGAGAGAGAGGGAGCATACTCGTGTGATAGAGCCAGTCAAAGTGAGAGAGGGAACACACTTCTGTGACAGAGCCAGTCACAAAGAGAGAGAGGGAGCACACTCGCGTGACAGAGACAATCAAAGAGAGAGAGAGAGGGAGCACATTCGTGTGATACAGTGAGTCACAGAGAGAAGGAGAGAATAATCGTGTGACAGAGCCAGTCACAGAGAGAGAGGGAGCACACTCATGTGACATAGCCAGTCACAGAGAGAGATAGAGGGCACAATCGTGAGGCAGAGACAGTCACAGAGAGAGAGGGAGCACACTCATGTGACAGAGCCAGTCACAGAGAGTGAGGGAGGACACTCGTGTGACAGAGACAGTCATAGAGAGAGAGAGAGAGGGAGCACACTCGTGTGACAGAGCCTGTCACAGACAGAGAGGGAGCACACTCATGTGACAGAGACAGTCACAGAGAGAGAGGGAGCACACTCGTGTGACAGAGCCAGTCACAGAAAGAGAGGGAGCACACTCCTGTGACAGAGACAGTCACAGAGAGAGAGGGAGCACAATCATGTGAAAGAGCCAGTCACAGAGAGAGAGGGAACACACCCGTATGACAGTCAGTCACAGAGATAGAGGGAGCACACTCGTGTGACAGAGACAGTCACAGAGAGCGAGAGGGTGCACACTCGATGACAAAGCCTGTCACAGAGAGAGAGCGAGCACACTTGTGTGACAGAGCCAGTCACAGAGAGAGAGAGGGAGCACAATCGTGTGACAGAGCCAGTTACGGAGAGAGAGGGAGCACACTCGCGTAACAGAGACAGTCACAGATAGAGAGCGAGGGAGCACACTCGTGTGACATAGCCAGTCACAGAGAGAGAGAGGGAGCACAATCGTGTAACAATCACAGTAACAGAGAGAGAGGGAGCACACTCGTGTGATAGAGCCAGTCAAAGAGAGAGAGGGAACACACTCCTGTGACAGAGACAATCATAGAGAGAGAGAGAGAGGGAGCACATTCGTTTGATAGAGTGAGTCACAGAGAAAAGGAGAGAATACTCGTGTGACAGAGCCAGTCACAGAGAGAGAGACGGAGCACACAAATGTGAGAGAGCAAGACAGAGAGAGAGTGAGGGAGCCCACTTAGTTGACAGAGACAGTCACAGAGAGAGAGGGAGCAAAATCGTGTCATTGAGTCAGTCACAGAGAGAGAGGGAGCACACTCGTGTGACAGAGACAATCACAGAGAGAGAGATACCACACTCGTGTGACAGAGACAGTCTTAGAGAGAGAGAGAGGGAGCACATTCGTGTGATAGAGTGAGTCACAGAGAAAAGGAGAGAATACTCGTGTGGCAGAGCCAGTCACAGAGAGAGAGGGAGCACACTCATGTGACATAGCCAGTCACAGAGAGAGATAGAGGGCACAGTCGTGTGGCAGAGACAGTCACAGAGAGAGAGGGAGCACACTCATGTGACAGAGCCAGTCACAGAGAGGGAGGACACTCGTGTGACAGAGACAGTCATAGAGAGAGAGAGAGAGGGAGCACACTCGTGTGACAGAGACAGTCACAGACAGAGAGGGAGCACACTCATGTGACAGAGACAGTCACAGAGAGAGAGGGAGCACACTCGTGTGACAGAGCCAGTCACAGAAAGAGAGGGAGCACACTCATGTGAAAGAGCCAGACACAGAGTGAGAGGGAAAACACTCGTATGACAGTCAGTCACAGAGAGAGAATGAGAGGGACCACACTCGTGTGACAAAGTCATTCACAGAGAGAGAGGGAACAAACTTGTGTGACAGAGACAGTCACAGAGAGAGAGTGAGCACACTCGTGTGACAGAGACAGTCATAGAGAGAGAGAAAAAACACTCGTGTGACAGAGACAGTCACAGAGAGAGAGGGAGCATACTCGTGTGACAGAGTCAGTCACACTGAGAGAGGCAGCACACTCATGTGACAGAGCCAGTCACAGAGAGAGAGACGGAGCACACAAATGTGAGAGAGCAAGACAGAGAGGGAGAGAGGGAGCACACTTATTTGACAGAGACAGTCACAGAGAGAGAGGGAGCAAACTCGTGTCATTGAGTCAGTCACAGAGAGAGAGGGAGCACACTCGTGTGACAGAGACAGTCACAGAGAGAGAGATACCACACTCGTGTGACGGAGACAGTCACAAAGAGAGAGAGAGCACACTCGTGTGACAGAGCCAGTCATAGAGAGAGAGGGAGCACACTCGGGTGACAGAGCCAGTCACAGAGAGAGAGAGGGAGCACACTCGTGTGACAGAGTCAGTCACAGAAACAGAGAGGGTGCACAATCGTGTGACAGAGCCAGTTATAGAGATAGAGGGAGCACACTCGTGTGACAGAGAGTCACAGAGAGAGAGAGAGAGAGCGCACTCGTACAACAGAGACAGTCACAGAGAGAGGGAGCACACTCGTGCAACACAACCAGTCACAGAGAGAGAGGGTGCACACTCGGGTGATAGAGTCAGTCACAGTGAGAGAGGGAACACACTCGTGTGACAGAGCCAGTCAGAAAGAGAGAGAGAGCACACTCGTGTGACAGAGACAGTCACAGAGAGAGGGAGCACACTCATATGACAGAGCCAGTCACAGAGAGAGAGGGAGCAAACTCGCGTGACAGAGACCGCCATAGGGAGAGAGAGAGGGAGCAGATTCGTGTGACAGAGCGAGAGAGAGAACACTCATGTGACAGAGACAGTCACAGAGAGAGAGGGACCATAGGCGTGTGACAGAGTCAGTCAAAGAGAGAGAGGGAGAACACTCATGTGACAGAGCCAGTTACAGAGATAGAGGGAGCACACTCATGTGACACAGCCAGTCACAGAGAGAGAGAGAGAGCACACTCGTGCAACACAACCAGTCACAGAGAGAGAGGGAGCACACTCGTGTGAAAGAGCCAGTCACAAAGAGAGAGAGAGCACACTCGTGTGACAAGACAGTCACACAGAGAGAGAGAGAGCACACTTGTGTGACAGAGTCAGTCACAGAATCAGAGAGGGTGCACAATCGTGTAACAGAGCCAGTTACAGAGATAGAGGGAGCACACTCATGTGACAGAGCCAGTCACAGAGAGAGAGAGAGAGCACACTCGTGCAACACAACCAGTCACAGAGAGAGAGGCTGCACACTCGGGTGATAGAGCCAGTCACAATGAGAGAGGGAACACACTCGTGTGACAGAGCCAGTCACAGAGAAAGAGTGAGGACACTCGTGTGACAGAGACAGTCATAGAGAGAGAGATAAAACACTCGTGTGACAGAGACAGTCACAGAGAGAGAGGGAGCATACTCGTGTGACAGAGCCAGTCACAGAGAGAGAGACGGAGCAAACAAATGTGAAAGAGCAAGACAGAGAGAGAGGGAGCACACTTATTTGACAGAGACAGTCACAGAGAGAGAGGGAGCAAACTCGTGTCATTGAATCAGTCGCAGAGAGAGAGGGAGCACACTCGTGTGACAGAGACAATCACAGAGAGAGAGATACCACACTCGTGTGACAGAGACAGTCATAGAGAGAGAGAGAAAACACTCGTGTGACAGACAGTCACAGAGAAAGAGGGAGCATACTCGTGTGACAGAGTCAGTCACAGAGAGAGAGGGAGCACACTCGTGTGACAGAGACAGTCACAGAGAGAAAGAGAGCACACTCGTCCGACAGAAACAGTAACAGATAGAGAGAGAGAGAGCACACTCGTGTGCCAAAGTCAGTCACAGAGAGAGAGGGAGCACACCCGTGTGACAGATACAGTCACAAATAGAGAGAGAGTGAGCACACTCGTGTGAAAAAGTCAGTCACAGAGAGAGAGGGAGCACACCCGTGTGACAGAGACAGTCACAGAGAGTGAGCGAGCACACTCGTGTGACAGAGACAGTCACAGAACGAGAGGGAGCACACTCCTGTGACAGAGACAGTCACAGAGAGATAGGGAGCACACTCGTATGACAGTCAGTCACAGAGATAGAGGGAGAGGGACCACACTCGTGTGACAGAGCCAGTCACAGAGAGAGCGAGCACAATCGTGTGACAGAGACAGTCACAGAAAGAGAGGGAGCACACGCCTGTGACAGAGGCAGTCACAGAGAGAGAAATGGCAGACTCGTATGACAGAGACAGTCACAGAGAGAGAGGGAGCACACTCATGTGAAAGAGCCAGACACAGAGAGAGAGGGAGAACACTCGTATGACAGTCAGTCACAGACAGAGAATGAGAGGTACCACACTCGTGTGACAGAGCCAGTCACAGAGAAAGAGTGAGCACACTCGTGTGACAGAGACAGTCATAGAGAGAGAGAAAAAATACTCGTGTGACAGAGACAGTCACAGAGAGAGAGGGAGCATACTCGTGGACAGAGTCAGTCACACTGAGAGAGGCAGCACACTCATGTGACAGAGCCAGTCACAGAGAGAGAGACGGAGCACACAAATGTGAGAGAGCAAGACAGAGAGAGAGAGAGGGAGCCCACTTATTTGACAGAGACAGTCACAGAGAGAGAGGGAGCACACTCGTGTGACAGAGACAATCACAGAGAGAGAGATACCACACTCGTGTGACAGAGACAGTCTTAGAGAGAGAGAGAGGGAGCACATTCGTGTGATAGAGTGAGTCACAGAGAAAAGGAGAGAATACTCGTGTGACAGAGCCAGTCACAGAGAGAGAGGGAGCACCCTCATGTGACATAGCCAGTCACAGAGAGAGATAGAGGGCACAGTCGTGTGGCAGAGACAGTCACAGAGAGAGAGGGAGCACACTCATGTGACAGAGCCAGTCAAAGAGAGGGAGGACACTCGTGTGACAGAGACAGTCATAGAGAGAGAGAGAGAGGGAGCACACTCGTGTGACAGAGACAGTCACAGACAGAGAGGGAGCACACTCATGTGACAGAGACAGTCACAGAGAGAGAGGGAGCACACTCGTGTGACAGAGCCAGTCACAGAAAGAGAGGGAGCACACTCATGTGAAAGAGCCAGACACAGAGTGAGAGGGAAAACACTCGTATGACAGTCAGTCACAGAGAGAGAATGAGAGGGACCACACTCGTGTGACAAAGTCATTCACAGAGAGAGAGGGAACAAACTTGTGTGACAGAGACAGTCACAGAGAGAGAGTGAGCACACTCGTGTGACAGAGACAGTCATAGAGAGAGAGAAAAAACACTCGTGTGACAGAGACAGTCACAGAGAGAGAGGGAGCATACTCGTGTGACAGAGTCAGTCACACTGAGAGAGGCAGCACACTCATATGACAGAACCAGTCACAGAGAGAGAGACGGAGCACACAAATGTGAGAGAGCAAGACAGAGAGAGAGAGAGGGAGCACACTTATTTGACAGAGACAGTCACAGAGAGAGAGGGAGCAAACTCGTGTCATTGAGTCAGTCACAGAGAGAGAGGGAGCACACTCGTGTGACAGAGACAGTCACAGAGAGAGAGATACCACACTCGTGTGACGGAGACAGTCACAAAGAGAGAGAGAGCACACTCGTGTGACAGAGCCAGTCATAGAGAGAGAGGGAGCACACTCGGGTGACAGAGCCAGTCACAGAAACAGAGAGGGTGCACAATCGTGTGACAGAGCCAGTTACAGAGATAGGGGGAGCACACTCGTATGACAGAGCCAGTCACAGAGAGAGAGTGAGAGCACACTCGTACAGCAGAACCAGTCACAGAGAGAGAGGGAGCACACTCGTGTGACAGAGACAGTCACAGAGAGAGGGAGCACACTCGTGTGACAGAGCCATTCACAGAGAGAGCGAGCACACTCGTGTGACAGAGACAGTCACAGAAAGAGAGGGAGCACACTCCTGTGACAGAGACAGTCACAGAGAGAGAGGGAGCACACTCATGTGAAAGAGCCAGACACAGACAGAGAGGGAGAATACTCGTATGACAGTCAGTCACAGAGAGAGAATGAGAGGGACCACACTCGTGTGACAAAGTCAGTCACAGAGAGAGAGGGAACACACTTGTGTGACAGAGACAGTCACAGAGAGAGAGTGAGCACACTCGTGTGACAGAGACAGTCATAGAGAGAGAGAAAAAACACTCGTGTGACAGAGACAGTCACAGAGAGAGAGGGAGCATACTCGTGTGACAGAATCAGTCACACTGAGAGAGGCAGCACTATCATGTGACAGAGCCAGTCACAGAGAGAGAGACGGAGCACACAAATGTGAGAGAGCAAGACAGAGAGAGAGAGAGGGAGCACACTTATTTGACAGAGACAGGCACAGAGAGAGAGGGAGCAAACTCCTGTCATTGAGTCAGTCACAGAGATAGAGGGAGCATACTCGTGTGACAGAGCCAGTCACAGAGAGAGAGAGAGAGCACACTCGTGCAACACAACCAGTCACAGAGAGAGAGGCTGCACACTCGGGTGATAGAGCCAGTCACAATGAGAGAGGGAACACACTCGTGTGACAGAGCCAGTCAGAAAGAGAGAGAGAGCACACTCGTGTGACAGAGACAGTCACAGAGAGAGGGAGCACACTCGTATGACAGAGCCAGTCACAGAGAGAGAGGGAGCACACTCATGTGACAGAGCCAGTCATAGAGAGAGAGACGGAGCACACAAATGTGAGAGAGCAAGACACTGAGAAAGAGAGGGAGCACCCTAAATTGACAGAGACAGTCACAGAGAGAGAGAGATACCACACTCGTGTGACGGAGACAGTCACAAAGAGATAGAGAGCACACTCGTGTGACACAGTCAGAAAGAGAGAGAGAGCACACTCGTGTGACAAGACAGTCACAGAAAGAGGGAGCACACTCGTATGACAGAGCCAGTCACAGAGAGAGAGGGAGCAAACTCGCGTGACAGAGACCGCCATAGGGAGAGAGAGAGGGAGCACATTCGTGTGACAGAGTGAATCACAGAGAGAGAGGGAGAACACTCATGTGACAGAGACAGTCACAGAGAGAGAGGGAGCATACACGTGTGACAGAGTCAGTCAAAGAGAGAGAGGGAGAACACTCGTGTGACAGAGCCAGTCACAGAGAGAGAGAGAGCACACTCGTGTGACAAGACAGTCACAGAGAGAGGGAGCACACTCGTGGGACAGAGCCAGTCACAGAGAGAGAGAGAGAGCACACTCGTGTGACAGAGTCAGTCACAGAAACAGAGAGGGTGCACAATCGTATGACAGAGTCAGTCAAAGAGAGAGAGGGAGAACACTCGTGTGACAGAGCCAGTCACAAAGAGAGAGAGAGCACACTCGTGTGACAAGACAGTCACAGACAGAGGCAGCACACTCGTGGGACAGAGCCAGTCACAGAGAGAGAGAGAGAGCACACTCGTGTGACAGAGTCAGTCACAGAAACAGAGAGGGTGCACAATCGTATGACAGAGCCAGTGACATAGATAGAGGGAGCATACTCGTGTGACAGAGCCAGTCACAGAGAGAGAGAGAGAGCACACTCGTGCAACACAACCAGTCAAGAGAGAGAAGCTGCACACTCGGGTGATAGAGCCAGTCACAATGCGAGAGGGAACACACTCGTGTGACAGAGCCAGTCAGAAAGAGAGAGAGAGCTCACTCGTGTGACAAAGTCAGTCACAGAGAGAGAGCGAGCACACTCGTGTGACAGAGACAGTCATAGAGAGAGAGAGAAAACACTCGTGTGACAGACACAGTCACAGAGAAAGAGGGAGCATACTCGTGTGACAGAGTCAGTCACAGAGAGAGAGGGAGCACACTCGTGTGACAGAGACAGTCACAGAGAGAAAGAGAGCACACTCGTGCGACAGAGACAGTAACAGATAGAGAGAGAGAGAGCACACTCGTGTGCCAAAGTCAGTCACAGAGAGAGAGGGAGCACACCCGTGTGTCAGATACAGTCACAACTAGAGAGAGAGCGAGCACACTCGTGTGAAAAAGTCAGTCACAGAGAGAGAGGGAGCACACCCGTGTGACAGAGACAGTCACAGAGAGTGAGCGAGCACACTCGTGTGACAGAGACAGTCATAGAGAGAGAGAGAAAACACTCGTGTGACAGAGACAGTCACAGAGAGAGAGGGAGCATACTTGTGTGACAGAGCCAGTCACAGAGAGAGAGGGAGCAAACTCATGTGACAGAGACAGTCACAGAGAGAGAGGGAGCAAACTCGTGTCATAGAGTCAGTCACAGAGTGAGGGAGCACACTCTCGTGTGACAGAGACATTCACAGAGAGAGACAGATACCACACTCGCGTGACGGAGACAGTCACAAAGAGACAGAGAGCACATTCCTGTGACAGACTCAGTCACAGGGAGAGGGAGCACAATCGTATGACAGAGCCAGTCACAGAGAGAGAGGGAGCACACCCGTGTGACATAGCCAGTCACAGAGAGAAAGGGAGCATATTCGTGTGATAGAGCCAGTCACAGAGAGAGAGCAAGCACACTCGTGTGACAGAGCCAGACACAAAGAGAGAGAGAGAGCACACTCGTGTGACAGAGACAGTCACAGAGAGAGAGGGAGCATGCTCGTGTGACAGAGACAGTCACTGAAAGAGAGGGAGCACACTCGTGTGACAGAGACAGTCATAGAGAGAGAGAGAGAGAGCAAACTTGTGTGACAGAGACAGTCACAGATAGAGAGAGAGGGAACACACTTGTTCGACAAAGTCAGTCACAGAGAGAGAGGTAGCACACTCGTGTGACAGAGACAGTCATACAGAGAGTTAGAAAACAATCGTGTGACATAGAAAGTCACAGAGAGAGAGGGAGCATACACGTGTGACAGAGTCAGTCACACTGAGAGAGGCAGCACACTAATGTGACAGAGCCAGTCACAGGGAGAGAGACGGAGCACACAAATGTGAGAGAGCAAGACACAGAGAGAGAGAGGGAGCACACTCATTTGACAGAGACAGTCACAGAGAGAGAGGGAGCAACTCGTGTGATTGAGTCGGTCACAGAGAGAGGGAGCACACTCGTGTGACAGAGACAGTCACAGAGAGAGAGAGATACCACACTCGTGTGACACAGCCAGTCACAGAGAGAGAGAGAGAGAGCACACTCAGGTGACAGAGCCAGTCACAGAGAGAGAGAGCGAGCACACTCGTGTGACAGAGTCAGTCACAGAAACAGAGAGGGTGCACAATCGTGTGACAGAGCCAGTTACAGAGATAGGGGGAGCACACTCGTATGACAGAGCCAGTCACAGAGAGAGAGAGAGAGCACACTCGTACAGCAGAACCAGTCACAGAGAGAGAGGGAGCACACTCGTGTGACAGAGCCAGTCACAGAGAGAGGGAGCACACTCGTGTGACAGAGCCAGTCACAGAGAGAGCGAGCACAATCGTGTGACAGAGACAGTCACAGAAAGAGAGGGAGCACACTCCTGTGACAGAGACAGTCACAGAGAGAGAAATGGCAGACTCGTATGACAGAGACAGTCACAGAGAGAGAGGGAGCACACTCATGTGAAAGAGCCAGACACAGAGAGAGAGGGAGAACACTCGTATGACAGTCAGTCACAGAGTGAGAATGAGAGGGACCACACTCGTGTGACAAAGTCAGTCATACAGAGGGAACACACTTGTGTGACAGAGACAGTCACAGAGAGAGAGTGAGCACACTCGTGTGACAGAGACAGTCATAGAGAGAGAAAAAAAACACTCGTGTGACAGAGACAGTCACAGAGAGAGAGGGAGCATACTCGTGTGACAGAGTCAGTCACAGAGAGAGAGGGAGCACACTGGCGTGACAGAGACAGTCACAAAGATAAAGAAAGCACACTCGTGTGACAGAGAAAGTCACAGAGAGAGGGAGCACACTCGTATGACAGAGCCAGTCACAGAGCGAGACGGAGCACACTGGCGCGACAGAGACAGTCAAAGAGATAGAGAGAGGGAGCACATTCATGTGACAAAGTGAGTCACAGAGAGAGAGGGAGCACACTCATGTGACAGAGACAGTCAAAGAGAGAGAGAGCACACTCCTGTGACAGAGACAGTCACAGAGAGAGAAATGGCAGACTCGTATGACAGAGACAGTCACAGAGAGAGAGGGAGCACACTCGTGTGACAGAGTCAGTCACAGAAACAGAGAGGGTGCACAAACGTGTGACAGAGCCAGTCACAGAGAGAGAGAGAGCACACTCGTGTGATAGAGCCAGTCACAGTGAGAGAGGGAGAACACTCGTGTGATAGAGCCAGTCACAGTGAGAGAGGGAGCACACTCGTGTGACAGAACCAGTCACAAAGAGAGAGAGAGCACAGTCGTGTGAAAGTGAAAGTCACAGAGAGAGGGAGCACACTCGTATGACAGAGCCAGTCACAGAGCGAGAGGGAGCATACTGGCGTGACAGAGACAGTCAAAGAGAGAGAGAGAGGGAGCACATTCGTGTGAAAAAGTGAGTCACAGAGAGAGAGGGAGCACACTCATGTGACAGAGACAGTCAAAGAGAGAGAGAGCACACTCGTGTGACAGAGACAGTCATAGAGAGAGAGATGGAGCACACTCGTGTGACAGAGTCAGTCACAGAGAGAGAGGGAGCACTCTCGTGTGACAGAGACAGTCATAGAAAGAGAGAGAGAGAGGGAGCACACTCGTGTGACAGAGCCAGTCACAGAGAGAGAGGGAGCACACTCATGTGACAGAGACAGTCACAGAGAGAGAGGGAGCACACTCCTGTTACAGAGCCAGTCACAGAAAGAGAGGGAGCACACTCCTGTGACAGAGACAGTCACAGAGAGTTAGGGAGCACACTCGTATGACAGTCAGTCACAGAGATAGAGGGAGAGGGACCACACTCGTGTGACAGAGCCAGTCACAGAGAGAGCGAGCACAATCGTGTGACAGAGACAGTCACAGAAAGAGAGGGAGCACACTCCTGTGACAGAGACAGTCACAGAGAGAGAAATGGCAGACTCGTATGACAGAGACAGTCACAGAGAGAGAGGGAGCACACTCATGTGAAAGAGCCAGACACAGAGAGAGAGGGAGAACACTCGTATGACAGTCAGTCACAGACTGAGAATGAGAGGGACCACACTCGTGTGACAAAGTCAGTCATAGAGAGGGAACACACTTGTGTGACAGAGACAGTCACAGAGAGAGAGTGAGCACACTCGTGTGACAGAGACAGTCATAGAGAGAGAGAAAAAACACTCGTGTGACAGAGACAGTCACAGAGAGAGAGGGAGCATACTCGTGTGACAGAGTCAGTCACACTGAGAGAGGCAGCACACTCATGTGACAGAGCCAGTCACAGAGAGAGAGACGGAGCACACAAATGTGAGAGAGCAAGACAGAGAGAGAGAGAGGGAGCACACTTATTTGACAGAGACAGTCACAGAGAGAGAGGGAGCAAACTCCTGTCATTGAGTCAGTCACAGAGAGAGAGGGAGCACACTCGTGTGACAGAGACAGTCACAGAGAGAGAGATACCACACTCGTGTGACGGAGACAGTCACAAAGAGAGAGAGAGCACACTCGTGTGACAGAGAAAGTCACAGGGAGAGGGAGCACACTCGTGTGACAGAGCCAGTCACAGAAACAGAGAGGGTGCACAATTGTTTGACAGAGCCAGTTACAGAGATAGAGGGAGCACACTCGTGTGACAGACAGTCACAGAGAGAGAGAGAGAGAGCACACTCGTACAACAGAGACAGTCACAGAGAGAGAGATAGAGAGCACACTCGTGCAACACAACCAGTCACAGAGAGAGAGGGTGCACACTCGGGTGATAGAGCCAGTCACAGTGAGAGAGGGAATACACTCGTGTGACAGAGCAAGTCAGAAAGAGAGAGAGAGCACACTCGTGTGACAGAGACAGTCACAGAGAGAGAGAGAGAGAGCACACTCTTACAACAGAGACAGTCACAGAGAGAGAGAGAGCACACTCATGCAACACAACCAGTCACAGAGAGAGAGGGTGCACACTCGGGTGATAGAGCCAGTCACAGTGAGAGTGGGAACACACTCGTGTGACAGAGCCAGTCAGAAAGAGAGGGAGAGCACACTCGTGTGACAGAGACAGTCACAGAGAGAGGGAGCACACTCGTATGACAGAGCCAGTCACAGAGAGAGAGGGAGCAAACTCGCGTGACAGAGACCGCCATAGGGAGAGAGAGAGGGAGCACATTCGTGTGACAGAGTGAATCACAGAGAGAGAGGGAGAACACTCGTGTGACAGAGCCAATCACAGAGAGAGAGAGAGCACACTCGTGTGACAAGACAGTCACAGAGAGAGGGAGCACACTCGTGGGACAGATACAGTCACAGAGAGAGAGAGAGAGCACACTCGTGTGACAGAGTCAGTCACAGAAACAAAGAGGGTGCACAAGCGTATGACAGAGTCAGTCAAAGAGAGAGAGGGAGAACACTCGTGTGACAGAGCCAGTCACAAAGAGAGAGAGAGCACACTCGTGTGACAAGACAGTCACAGACAGAGGCAGCACACTCGTGGGACAGAGCCAGTCACAGAGAGAGAGAGAGAGCACACTCGTGTGACAGAGTCAGTCACAGAAACAGAGAGGGTGCACAATCGTATGACAGAGCCAGTGACAGAGATAGAGGGAGCATACTCGTGTGACAGAGCCAGTCACAGAGAGAGAGAGAGAGCACACTTGTGCAACACAACCAGTCACAGAGAGAGAGGCTGCACACTCGGGTGATAGAGCCAGTCACAATGCGAGAGGGAACACACTCGTGTGACAGAGCCAGTCAGAAAGAGAGAGAGAGCACACTCGTGTGACAAAGTCAGTCACAGAGAGAGAGCGAGCACACTCGTGTGACAGAGACAGTCATAGAGAGAGAGAGAATACACTCGTGTGACAGACACAGTCACAGAGAAAGAGGGAGCATACTCGTGTGACAGAGTCAGTCACAGAGAGAGAGGGAGCACACTCGTGTGACAGAGACAGTCACAGAGAGAAAGAGAGCACACTCGTGCGACAGAGACAGTAACAGATAGAGAGAGAGAGAGCACACTCGTGTGCCAAAGTCAGTCACAGAGAGAGAGGGAGCACACCCGTGTGACAGATACAGTCATAGAGAGAGAGAGAAAACACTCGTGTGACAGAGACAGTCACAGAGAGAGAGGGAGCATACTTGTGTGACAGAGCCAGTCACAGAGAGAGAGGGAGCAAACTCATGTGACAGAGACAGTCACACAGAGAGAGGGAGCAAACTCGTGTCATAGAGTCAGTCACAGAGAGTGAGAGAGCACTCTCGTGTGACAGAGACATTCACAGAGAGAGAGAGATACCACACTCGTGTGACGGAGACAGTCACAAAGAGAGAGAGAGCACATTCCTGTGACAGACTGAGTCACAGGGAGAGGGAGCACAATCGTATGACAGAGCCAGTCACAGAGAGAGAGGGAGCACACCCGTGTGACATAGCCAGTCACAGAGAGAGAGGGAGCATACTCGTGTGATAGAGCCAGTCACAGAGAGAGAGCAAGCACACTCGTGTGACAGAGCCAGACACAAAGAGAGAGAGAGAGCACACTCGTGTGACAGAGACAGTCACAGAGAGAGAGGGAGCATGCTCGTGTGACAGAGACAGTCACTGAGAGAGAGGGAGCACACTCGTGTGACAGAGACAGTCATAGAGAGAGAGAGAGAGAGAGCAAACTTGTGTGACAGAGACAGTCACAGATAGAGAGAGAGGGAACACACTTGTTCGACAAAGTCAGTCACAAGAGAGAGGTAGCACACTCGTGTGACAGAGACAGTCATACAGAGAGTTAGAAAACAATCGTGTGACATAGAAAGTCACAGAGAGAGAGGGAGCATACACGTGTGACAGAGTCAGTCACACTGAGAGAGGCAGCACACTAATGTGACAGAGCCAGTCACAGAGAGAGAGACGGAACACACAAATGTGAGAGAGCAAGACACAGAGAGAGAGAGGGAGCACACTCATTTGACAGAGACAGTCACAGAGAGAGAGGTAGCAACTCGTGTGATTGAGTCGGTCACAGAGAGAGGGAGCACACTCGTGTGACAGAGACAGTCACAGAGAGAGAGAGATACCACACTCGTTTGACACAGCCAGTCACAGAGAGAGAGAGAGAGAGCACACTCAGGTGACAGAGCCAGTCACAGAGAGAGAGAGGGAGCACACTCGTGTGACAGAGTCAGTCACAGAAACAGAGAGGGTGCACAATCGTGTGACAGAGCCAGTTACAGAGATAGGGGGAGCACACTCGTGTGACATAGACAGTCACAGAGAGAGAGAGAGAGCACACTCGTACAGCAGAACCAGTCACAGAGAGAGAGGGAGCACACTCGTGTGACAGAGCCAGTCACAGAGAGAGGGAGCGCACTCGTGTGACAGAGCCAGTCTCAGAGAGAGCGAGCACACTCGTGTGACAGAGACAGTCACAGAAAGAGAGGGAGCACACTCCTGTGACAGAGACAGTCACAGAGAGAGAAATGGCAGACTCGTATGACAGAGACAGTCACAGAGAGAGAGGGAGCACCCTCGTGTGACAGAGTCAGTCACAGAAACAGAGAGGGTGCACAAACGTGTGACAGAACCAGTCACAAAGAGAGAGAGAGCACACTCGTGTGACAGAGACAGTCACAGAGAGAGAGGGAGCAAACTCGTGTCATAGAGTCAGTCACAGAGAGTGAGGGAGCACTCTCGTGTGACAGAGACAGTCACAGAGAGAGAGAGATACCACACTCGCGTGACGGAGACAGTCACAAAGAGAGAGAGAGCACATTCCTGTGACAGACTGAGTCACAGGGAGAGGGAGCACAATCGTATGACAGAGCCAGACACAGAGAGAGAGGGAGCACACCCGTGTGACATAGCCAGTCACAGAGAGAGAGGGAGCATACTCGTGTGATAGAGCCAGTCACAGAGAGAGAGCAAGCACACTCGTGTGACAGAGCCAGACACAAAGAGAGAGAGAGAGCACACTCGTGTGACAGAGGCAGTCACTGAGAGAGAGGGAGCACACTCGTGTGACAGAGACAGTCATAGAGAGAGAGAGAGAGAGCAAACTTGTTTGACAGAGACAGTCACAGATAGAGAGAGAGGGAACACACTTGTTCGACAAAGTCAGTCACAAGAGAGAGGTAGCACACTCGTGTGACAGAGACAGTCATACAGAGAGTTAGAAAACAATCGTGTGACATAGAAAGTCACAGAGAGAGAGGGAGCATACACGTGTGACAGAGTCAGTCACACTGAGAGAGGCAGCACACTAATGTGACAGAGACAGTCACAGAGAGAGAGACGGAGCACACAAATGTGAGAGAGCAAGACACAGAGAGAGAGAGGGAGCACACTCATTTGACAGAGACAGTCACAGAGAGAGAGGTAGCAACTCGTGTGATTGAGTCGGTCACAGAGAGAGGGAGCACACTCGTGTGACAGAGACAGTCACAGAGAGAGAGAGATACCACACTCGTGTGACACAGCCAGTCACAGAGAGAGAGAGAGAGAGCACACTCAGGTGACAGAGCCAGTCACAGAGAGAGAGAGGGAGCACACTCGTGTGACAGAGTCAGTCACAGAAACAGAGAGGGTGCACAATCGTGTGACAGAGCCAGTTACAGAGATAGGGGGAGCACACTCGTGTGACATAGACAGTCACAGAGAGAGAGAGAGAGCACACTCGTACAGCAGAACCAGTCACAGAGAGAGAGGGAGCACACTCGTGTGACAGAGCCAGTCACAGAGAGAGGGAGCGCACTCGTGTGACAGAGCCAGTCTCAGAGAGAGCGAGCACACTCGTGTGACAGAGACAGTCACAGAAAGAGAGGGTGCACACTCCTGTGACAGAGACAGTCACAGAGAGAGAAATAGCAGACTCGTATGACAGAGACAGTCACAGAGAGAGAGGGAGCACCCTCGTGTGACAGAGTCAGTCACAGAAACAGAGAGGGTGCACAAACGTGTGACAGAGCCAGTCACAGAGAGAGAGAGAGCACACTCGTGTGATAGAGCCAGTCACAGTGAGAGAGGGAGCACACTCGTGTGATAGAGCCAGTCACAGTGAGAGAGGGAGCACACTCGTGTGACAGAACCAGTCACAAAGAGAGAGAGAGCACATTCGTGTGACAGAGACAGTCACAGAGAGAGAGGGAGCACACTGGCGTGACAGAGACAGTCACAAAGATAAAGAGAGCACACTCGTGTGAAAGAGAAAGTCACAGAGAGAGGGAGCACACTCGTATGACAGAGCCATTCACAGAGCGAGAGGGAGCATACTGGCGTGACAGAGACAGTCAAAGAGAGAGAGAGAGGGAGCACATTCGTGTGACAAAGTGAGTCACAGAGAGAGAGGGAGCACACTCATGTGACAGAGACAGTCAAAGAGAGAGAGAGCACACTCGTGTGACAGAGACAGTCATAGAGAGAGAGATGGAGCACAGTCGTGTGACAGAGTCCGTCACAGAGAGAGAGAGAGAGGGAGCACTCTCGTGTGACAGAGTCAGTCACAGAGAGGGAGCACACTCGTGTGACAGAGACAGTCATAGAAAGAGAGAGAGAGTGGGAGCACACTCGTGTGACAGAGCCAGTCACAGAGAGAGAGGGCGCACACTCATGTGACAGAGACAGTCACAGAGAGAGAGGGAGCACACTCGTGTGACAGAGCCAGTCACAGAAAGAGAGGGAGCACACTCGTGTGACAGAAACAGTCACAGAAAGAGAGGGAGCACTCTCCTGTGTCAGAGACAGTCACAGAGAGATAGGGAGCACACTCGTATGACAGTCAGTCACAGAGATAGAGGGAGAGGGAGCACACTCGTGTGACAGAGCCAGTCACAGAGAGAGCGAGCACAATCGTGTGACAGAGACAGTCACAGAAAGAGAGGGAGCACACTCCTGTGACAGAGACAGTCACAGAGAGAGAAATGGCAGACTCGTATGACAGAGACAGTCACAGAGAGAGAGGGAGCACACTCATGTGAAAGAGCCAGACACAGAGAGAGAGGGAGAACACTCGTATGACAGTCAGTCACAGAGAGAGAATGAGAGGGACCACACTCGTGTGACAAAGTCAGTCACAGAGAGAGAGGGAACACACTTGTGTGACAGAGACAGTCACAGAGAGAGAGTGAGCACACTCGTGTGACAGAGACAGTCATAGAGAGAGAGAAAAAACACTCGTGTGACAGAGACAGTCACAGAGAGAAAGGGAGCATACTCGTGTGACAGAGTCAGTCACACTGAGAGAGGCAGCACACTCATGTGACAGAGCCAGTCACAGAGAGAGAGACGGAGCACACAAATGTGAGAGAGCAAGACAGAGAGAGAGAGAGGGAGCCCACTTATTTGACAGAGACAGTCACAGAGAGAGAGGGAGCAAACTCGTGTCATTGAGTCAGTCACAGAGAGAGAGGGAGCACACTCGTGTGACAGAGACAGTCACAGAGAGAGAGATACCACACTCGTGTGACGGAGACAGTCACAAAGAGAGAGAGAGCACACTCGTGTGACAGAGACAGTCACAGGGAGAGGGAGCACACTCGTGTGACAGAGCCAGTCATAGAGAGAGAGGGAGCACACTCGGGTGACAGAGCCAGTCACAGAAACAGAGAGGGAGCACAATCGTGTGACAGAGCCAGTTACAGAGATAGAGGGAGCACACTCGTGTGACAGAGACAGTCACAGAGAGAGAGAGAGAGAGCACACTCGTACAACAGAGACAGTCACAGAGAGAGAGAGAGAGAGCACACTCGTGCAACACAACCAGTCACAGAGAGAGAGTGTGCACACTCGGGTGACAGAGCCAGTCACAGAGAGAGCGAGCACAATCGTGTGACAGAGACAGTCACAGAAAGAGAGGGAGCACACTCCTGTGACAGAGACAGTCACAGAGAGAGAAATGGCAGACTCGTATGACAGAGACAGTCACAGAGAGAGAGGGAGCACACTCATGTGAAAGAGCCAGACACAGAGAGAGAGGGAGAACACTCGTATGACAGTCAGTCACAGAGAGAGAATGAGAGGGACCACACTCGTGTGACAAAGTCAGTCACAGAGAGAGAGGGAACACACATGTGTGACAGAGACAGTCACAGAGAGAGAGTGAGCACACTCGTGTGACAGAGACAGTCATAGAGAGAGAGAAAAAACACTCGTGTGACAGAGACAGTAACAGAGAGAAAGGGAGCATACTCGTGTGACAGAGTCAGTCACACTGAGAGAGGCAGCACACTCATGTGACAGAGCCAGTCACAGAGAGAGAGACGGAGCACACAAATGTGAGAGAGCAAGACAGAGAGAGAGAGAGGGAGCCCACTTATTTGACAGAGACAGTCACAGAGAGAGAGGGAGCAAACTCGTGTCATTGAGTCAGTCACAGAGAGAGAGGGAGCACACTCGTGTGACAGAGACAGTCACAGAGAGAGAGGGAGCAAAATCGCGTGACAGAGACCGCCATAGGGAGAGAGAAAGGGAGCACATTCGTGTGACAGAGTGAATCACAGAGAGAGAGGGAGAACACTCATGTGACAGAGACAGTCACAGAGAGAGAGGGAGCATACGCGTGTGACAGAGTCAGTCAAAGAGAGAGAGGGAGAACACTCGTGTGACGGAGCCAGTCACAGAGAGAGAGAGAGCACACTCGTGTGACAAGACAGTCACAGAGAGAGGGAGCACACTCGTGGGACAGAGCCAGTCACAGAGAGAGAGAGAGCACACTCGTGTGACAGAGTCAGTCACAGAAACAGAGAGGGTGCACAATCGTATGACAGAGTCAGTCAAAGAGAGAGAGGGAGAACACTCGTGTGACAGAGCCAGTCACAAAGAGAGAGAGAGCACACTCGTGTGACAAGACAGTCACAGAGAGAGGCAGCACACTCGTGGGACAGAGCCAGTCACAGAGAGAGAGAGAGAGCACACTCGTGTGACAGAGTCAGTCACAGAAACAGAGAGGGTGCACAATCGTATGACAGAGCCAGTGACAGAGATAGAGGGAGCATACTCGTGTGACAGAGCCAGTCACAGAGAGAGAGCACACTCGTGCAACACAACCAGACACAGAGAGAGAGGCTGCACACTCGGGTGATAGAGCCAGTCACACTGCGAGAGGGAACACACTCGTGTGACAGAGCCAGACAGAAAGAGAGAGAGAGCACACTCGTGTGACAAAGTCAGTCACAGAGAGAGAGCGAGCACACTCGTGTGACAGAGACAGTCATAGAGAGAGAGAGAATACACTCGTGTGACAGACACAGTCACAGAGAAAGAGGGAGCATACTCGTGTGACAGAGTCAGTCACAGAGAGAGGGAGCACACTCGTGTGACAGAGACAGTCACAGAGAGAAAGAGAGCACACTCGTGCGACAGAGACAGTAACAGATAGAGAGAGAGAGAGCACACTCGTGTGCCAAAGTCAGTCACAGAGAGAGAGGGAGCACACCCGTGTGACAGATACAGTCACAAATAGAGAGAGAGCGAGCACACTCGTGTGAAAAAGTCAGTCACAGAGAGAGAGGGAGCACACCCGTGTGACAGAGACAGTCACAGAGAGTGAGCGAGCACACTCGTATGACAGTCAGTCACAGAGATAGAGGGAGAGGGAGCACACTCGTGTGACAGAGCCAGTCACAGAGAGAGCGAGCACAATCGTGTGACAGAGACAGTCACAGAAAGAGAGGGAGCACACTCCTGTGACAGAGACAGTCACAGAGAGAGAAATGGCAGACTCGTATGACAGAGACAGTCACAGAGAGAGAGGGAGCACACTCATGTGAAAGAGCCAGACACAGAGAGAGAGGGAGAACACTCGTATGACAGTCAGTCACAGAGAGAGAATGAGAGGGACCACACTCGTGTGACAAAGTCAGTCACAGAGAGAGAGGGAACACACTTGTGTGACAGAGACAGTCACAGAGAGAGAGTGAGCACACTCGTGTGACAGAGACAGTCATAGAGAGAGAGAAAAAACACTCGTGTGACAGAGACAGTCACAGAGAGAAAGGGAGCATACTCGTGTGACAGAGTCAGTCACACTGAGAGAGGCAGCACACTCATGTGACAGAGCCAGTCACAGAGAGAGAGACGGAGCACACAAATGTGAGAGAGCAAGACAGAGAGAGAGAGAGGGAGCCCACTTATTTGACAGAGACAGTCACAGAGAGAGAGGGAGCAAACTCGTGTCATTGAGTCAGTCACAGAGAGAGAGGGAGCACACTCGTGTGACAGAGACAGTCACAGAGAGAGAGATACCACACTCGTGTGACGGAGACAGTCACAAAGAGAGAGAGAGCACACTCGTGTGACAGAGACAGTCACAGGGAGAGGGAGCACACTCGTGTGACAGAGCCAGTCATAGAGAGAGAGGGAGCACACTCGGGTGACAGAGCCAGTCACAGAAACAGAGAGGGTGCACAACAGTTTGACAGAGCCAGTTACAGAGATAGAGGGAGCACACTCGTGTGACAGAGACAGTCACAGAGAGAGAGAGAGAGAGCACACTCGTACAACAGAGACAGTCACAGAGAGAGAGAGAGAGAGCACACTCGTGCAACACAACCAGTCACAGAGAGAGAGTGTGCACACTCGGGTGATAGAGCCAGTCACAGTGAGAGAGGGAATACACTCGTGTGACAGAGCCAGTCAGAAAGAGAGAGAGAGCACACTCGTTTGACCGAGACAGTCACAGAGAGAGAGAGAGAGAGCACACTCGTACAACAGAGACAGTCACAGAGAGAGGGAGCACACTCGTATGACAGAGCCAGTCACAGAGAGAGAGGGAGCAAAATCGCGTGACAGAGACCGCCATAGGGAGAGAGAGAGGGAGCACATTCGTGTGACAGAGTGAATCACAGAGAGAGAGGGAGAACACTCATGTGACAGAGACAGTCACAGAGAGAGAGGGAGCATACGCGTGTGACAGAGTCAGTCAAAGAGAGAGAGGGAGAACACTCGTGTGACGGAGCCAGTCACAGAGAGAGAGAGAGCACACTCGTGTGACAAGACAGTCACAGAGATGGGAGCACACTCTTGGGACAGAGCCAGTCACAGAGAGAGAGAGAGAGCACACTCGTGTGACAGAGTCAGTCACAGAAACAGAGAGGGTGCACAATCGTATGACAGAGTCAGTCAAAGAGAGAGAGGGAGAACACTCGTGTGACAGAGCCAGTCACAAAGAGAGAGAGAGCACACTCGTGTGACAAGACAGTCACAGAGAGAGGCAGCACACTCGTGGGACAGAGCCAGTCACAGAGAGAGAGAGAGAGCACACTCGTGTGACAGAGTCAGTCACAGAAACAGAGAGGGTGCACAATCGTATGACAGAGCCAGTGACATAGATAGAGGGAGCATACTCGTGTGACAGAGCCAGTCACAGAGAGAGAGCACACTCGTGCAACACAACCAGTCACAGAGAGAGAGGCTGCACACTCGGGTGATAGAGCCAGTCACAATGCGAGAGGGAACACACTCGTGTGACAGAGCCAGACAGAAAGAGAGAGAGAGCACACTCGTGTGACAAAGTCAGTCACAGAGAGAGAGCGAGCACACTCGTGTGACAGAGACAGTCATAGAGAGAGAGAGAAAACACTCGTGTGACAGACACAGTCACAGAGAAAGAGGGAGCATACTCGTGTGACAGAGTCAGTCACAGAGAGAGGGAGCACACTCGTGTGACAGAGACAGTCACAGAGAGAAAGAGAGCACACTCGTGCGACAGAGACAGTAACAGATAGAGAGAGAGAGAGCACACTCGTGTGCCAAAGTCAGTCACAGAGAGAGAGGGAGCACACCCGTGTGACAGAGACAGTCACAGAGAGAGAGATACCACACTCGTGTGACGGAGACAGTCACAAAGAGAGAGAGAGCACACTCGTGTGACAGAGACAGTCACAGGGAGAGGGAGCACACTCGTGTGACAGAGCCAGTCATAGAGAGAGAGGGAGCACACTCGGGTGACAGAGCCAGTCACAGAAACAGAGAGGGAGCACAATCGTGTGACAGAGCCAGTTACAGAGATAGAGGGAGCACACTCGTGTGACAGAGACAGTCACAGAGAGAGAGAGAGAGAGCACCCTCGTGCAACACAACCAGTCACAGAGAGAGAGTGTGCACACTCGGGTGACAGAGCCAGTCACAGAGAGAGCGAGCACAATCGTGTGACAGAGACAGTCACAGAAAGAGAGGGAGCACACTCCTGTGACAGAGACAGTCACAGAGAGAGAAATGGCAGACTCGTATGACAGAGACAGTCACAGAGAGAGAGGGAGCACACTCATGTGAAAGAGCCAGACACAGAGAGAGAGGGAGAACACTCGTATGACAGTCAGTCACAGAGAGAGAATGAGAGGGACCACACTCGTGTGACAAAGTCAGTCACAGAGAGAGAGGGAACACACATGTGTGACAGAGACAATCACAGAGAGAGAGTGAGCACACTCGTGTGACAGAGACAGTCATAGAGAGAGAGAAAAAACACTCGTGTGACAGAGACAGTCACAGAGAGAAAGGGAGCATACTCGTGTGACAGAGTCAGTCACACTGAGAGAGGCAGCACACTCATGTGACAGAGCCAGTCACAGAGAGAGAGACGGAGCACACAAATGTGAGAGAGCAAGACAGAGAGAGAGAGAGGGAGCCCACTTATTTGACAGAGACAGTCACAGAGAGAGAGGGAGCAAACTCGTGTCATTGAGTCAGTCACAGAGAGAGAGGGAGCACACTCGTGTGACAGAGACAGTCACAGAGAGAGAGATACCACACTCGTGTGACGGAGACAGTCACAAAGAGAGAGAGAGCACACTCGTGTGACAGAGACAGTCACAGGGAGAGGGAGCACACTCGTGTGACAGAGCCAGTCACGGAAACAGAGAGGGTGCACAATCGTGTGACAGAGCCAGTTACAGAGATAGAGGGAGCACACTCGTGTGACAGAGACAGTCACAGAGAGAGAGAGAGAGAGCACACTCGTACAACAGAGACAGTCACAGAGAGAGAGAGAGAGAGCACACTCGTGCAACACAACCAGTCACAGAGAGAGAGTGTGCACACTCGGGTGATAGAGCCAGTCACAGTGAGAGAGGGAATACACTCGTGTGACAGAGCCAGTCAGAAAGAGAGAGAGAGCACACTCGTTTGACCGAGACAGTCACAGAGAGAGAGAGAGAGAGCACACTCGTACAACAGAGACAGTCACAGAGAGAGGGAGCACACTCGTATGACAGAGCCAGTCACAGAGAGAGAGGGAGCAAAATCGCGTGACAGAGACCGCCATAGGGAGAGAGAGAGGGAGCACATTCGTGTGACAGAGTGAATCACAGAGAGAGAGGGAGAACACTCATGTGACAGAGACAGTCACAGAGAGAGAGGGAGCATACGCGTGTGACAGAGTCAGTCAAAGAGAGAGAGGGAGAACACTCGTGTGACGGAGCCAGTCACAGAGAGAGAGAGAGCACACTCGTGTGACAAGACAGTCACAGAGATGGGAGCATACTCGTGGGACAGAGCCAGTCACAGAGAGAGAGAGAGAGCACACTCGTGTGACAGAGTCAGTCACAGAAACAGAGAGGGTGCACAATCGTATGACAGAGTCAGTCAAAGAGAGAGAGGGAGAACACTCGTGTGACAGAGCCAGTCACAAAGAGAGAGAGAGCACACTCGTGTGACAAGACAGTCACAGAGAGAGGCAGCACACTCGTGGGACAGAGCCAGTCACAGAGAGAGAGAGAGAGCACACTCGTGTGACAGAGTCAGTCACAGAAACAGAGAGGGTGCACAATCGTATGACAGAGCCAGTGACAGAGATAGAGGGAGCATACTCGTGTGACAGAGCCAGTCACAGAGAGAGAGCACACTCGTGCAACACAACCAGTCACAGAGAGAGAGGCTGCACACTCGGGTGATAGAGCCAGTCACAATGCGAGAGGGAACACACTCGTGTGACAGAGCCAGACAGAAAGAGAGAGAGAGCACACTCGTGTGACAAAGTCAGTCACAGAGAGAGAGCGAGCACACTCGTGTGACAGAGACAGTCATAGAGAGAGAGAGAATACACTCGTGTGACAGACACAGTCACAGAGAAAGAGGGAGCATACTCGTGTGACAGAGTCAGTCACAGAGAGAGGGAGCACACTCGTGTGACAGAGACAGTCACAGAGAGAAAGAGAGCACACTCGTGCGACAGAGACAGTAACAGATAGAGAGAGAGAGAGCACACTCGTGTGCCAAAGTCAGTCACAGAGAGAGAGGGAGCACACCCGTGTGACAGATACAGTCACAAATAGAGAGAGAGCGAGCACACTCGTGTGAAAAAGTCAGTCACAGAGAGAGAGGGAGCACACCCGTGTGACAGAGACAGTCACAGAGAGTGAGCGAGCACACTCGTATGACAGTCAGTCACAGAGATAGAGGGAGAGGGAGCACACTCGTGTGACAGAGCCAGTCACAGAGAGAGCGAGCACAATCGTGTGACAGAGACAGTCACAGAAAGAGAGGGAGCACACTCCTGTGACAGAGACAGTCACAGAGAGAGAAATGGCAGACTCGTATGACAGAGACAGTCACAGAGAGAGAGGGAGCACACTCATGTGAAAGAGCCAGACACAGAGAGAGAGGGAGAACACTCGTATGACAGTCAGTCACAGAGAGAGAATGAGAGGGACCACACTCGTGTGACAAAGTCAGTCACAGAGAGAGAGCGAACACACTTGTGTGACAGAGACAGTCACAGAGAGAGAGTGAGCACTCTCGTGTGACAGAGACAGTCATAGAGAGAGAGAAAAAACACTCGTGTGACAGAGACAGTCACAGAGAGAAAGGGAGCATACTCGTGTGACAGAGTCAGTCACACTGAGAGAGGCAGCACACTCATGTGACAGAGCCAGTCACAGAGAGAGAGACGGAGCACACAAATGTGAGAGAGCAAGACAGAGAGAGAGAGAGGGAGCCCACTTATTTGACAGAGACAGTCACAGAGAGAGAGGGAGCAAACTCGTGTCATTGAGTCAGTCACAGAGAGAGAGGGAGCACACTCGTGTGACAGAGACAGTCACAGAGAGAGAGATACCACACTCGTGTGACGGAGACAGTCACAAAGAGAGAGAGAGCACACTCGTGTGACAGAGACAGTCACAGGGAGAGGGAGCACACTCGTGTGACAGAGCCAGTCATAGAGAGAGAGGGAGCACACTCGGGTGACAGAGCCAGTCACAGAAACAGAGAGGGTGCACAACCGTTTGACAGAGCCAGTTACAGAGATAGAGGGAGCACACTCGTGTGACAGAGACAGTCACAGAGAGAGATAGAGAGAGCACACTCGTACAACAGAGACAGTCACAGAGAGAGAGAGAGAGAGCACACTCGTGCAACACAACCAGTCACAGAGAGAGAGTGTGCACACTCGGGTGATAGAGCCAGTCACAGTGAGAGAGGGAATACACTCGTGTGACAGAGCCAGTCAGAAAGAGAGAGAGAGCACACTCGTTTGACCGAGACAGTCACAGAGAGAGAGAGAGAGAGCACACTCGTACAACAGAGACAGTCACAGAGAGAGGGAGCACACTCGTATGACAGAGCCAGTCACAGAGAGAGAGGGAGCAAAATCGCGTGACAGAGACCGCCATAGGGAGAGAGAGAGGGAGCACATTCGTGTGACAGAGTGAATCACAGAGAGAGAGGGAGAACACTCATGTGACAGAGACAGTCACAGAGAGAGAGGGAGCATACGCGTGTGACAGAGTCAGTCAAAGAGAGAGAGGGAGAACACTCGTGTGACGGAGCCAGTCACAGAGAGAGAGAGAGCACACTCGTGTGACAAGACAGTCACAGAGATGGGAGCACACTCGTGGGACAGAGCCAGTCACAGAGAGAGAGAGAGAGCACACTCGTGTGACAGAGTCAGTCACAGAAACAGAGAGGGTGCACAATCGTATGACAGAGTCAGTCAAAGAGAGAGAGGGAGAACACTCGTGTGACAGAGCCAGTCACAAAGAGAGAGAGAGCACACTCGTGTGACAAGACAGTCACAGAGAGAGGCAGCACACTCGTGGGACAGAGCCAGTCACAGAGAGAGAGAGAGAGCACACTCGTGTGACAGAGTCAGTCACAGAAACAGAGAGGGTGCACAATCGTATGACAGAGCCAGTGACATAGATAGAGGGAGCATACTCGTGTGACAGAGCCAGTCACAGAGAGAGAGCACACTCGTGCAACACAACCAGTCACAGAGAGAGAGGCTGCACACTCGGGTGATAGAGCCAGTCACAATGCGAGAGGGAACACACTCGTGTGACAGAGCCAGACAGAAAGAGAGAGAGAGCACACTCGTGTGACAAAGTCAGTCACAGAGAGAGAGCGAGCACACTCGTGTGACAGAGACAGTCATAGAGAGAGAGAGAAAACACTCGTGTGACAGACACAGTCACAGAGAAAGAGGGAGCATACTCGTGTGACAGAGTCAGTCACAGAGAGAGGGAGCACACTCGTGTGACAGAGACAGTCACAGAGAGAAAGAGAGCACACTCGTGCGACAGAGACAGTAACAGATAGAGAGAGAGAGAGCACACTCGTGTGCCAAAGTCAGTCACAGAGAGAGAGGGAGCACACCCGTGTGACAGAGACAGTCACAGAGAGAGAGATACCACACTCGTGTGACGGAGACAGTCACAAAGAGAGAGAGAGCACACTCGTGTGACAGAGACAGTCACAGGGAGAGGGAGCACACTCGTGTGACAGAGCCAGTCATAGAGAGAGAGGGAGCACACTCGGGTGACAGAGCCAGTCACAGAAACAGAGAGGGAGCACAATCGTGTGACAGAGCCAGTTACAGAGATAGAGGGAGCACACTCGTGTGACAGAGACAGTCACAGAGAGAGAGAGAGAGAGCACCCTCGTGCAACACAACCAGTCACAGAGAGAGAGTGTGCACACTCGGGTGACAGAGCCAGTCACAGAGAGAGCGAGCACAATCGTGTGACAGAGACAGTCACAGAAAGAGAGGGAGCACACTCCTGTGACAGAGACAGTCACAGAGAGAGAAATGGCAGACTCGTATGACAGAGACAGTCACAGAGAGAGAGGGAGCACACTCATGTGAAAGAGCCAGACACAGAGAGAGAGGGAGAACACTCGTATGACAGTCAGTCACAGAGAGAGAATGAGAGGGACCACACTCGTGTGACAAAGTCAGTCACAGAGAGAGAGGGAACACACATGTGTGACAGAGACAATCACAGAGAGAGAGTGAGCACACTCGTGTGACAGAGACAGTCATAGAGAGAGAGAAAAAACACTCGTGTGACAGAGACAGTCACAGAGAGAAAGGGAGCATACTCGTGTGACAGAGTCAGTCACACTGAGAGAGGCAGCACACTCATGTGACAGAGCCAGTCACAGAGAGAGAGACGGAGCACACAAATGTGAGAGAGCAAGACAGAGAGAGAGAGAGGGAGCCCACTTATTTGACAGAGACAGTCACAGAGAGAGAGGGAGCAAACTCGTGTCATTGAGTCAGTCACAGAGAGAGAGGGAGCACACTCGTGTGACAGAGACAGTCACAGAGAGAGAGATACCACACTCGTGTGACGGAGACAGTCACAAAGAGAGAGAGAGCACACTCGTGTGACAGAGACAGTCACAGGGAGAGGGAGCACACTCGTGTGACAGAGCCAGTCACGGAAACAGAGAGGGTGCACAATCGTGTGACAGAGCCAGTTACAGAGATAGAGGGAGCACACTCGTGTGACAGAGACAGTCACAGAGAGAGAGAGAGAGAGCACACTCGTACAACAGAGACAGTCACAGAGAGAGAGAGAGAGAGCACACTCGTGCAACACAACCAGTCACAGAGAGAGAGTGTGCACACTCGGGTGATAGAGCCAGTCACAGTGAGAGAGGGAATACACTCGTGTGACAGAGCCAGTCAGAAAGAGAGAGAGAGCACACTCGTTTGACCGAGACAGTCACAGAGAGAGAGAGAGAGAGCACACTCGTACAACAGAGACAGTCACAGAGAGAGGGAGCACACTCGTATGACAGAGCCAGTCACAGAGAGAGAGGGAGCAAAATCGCGTGACAGAGACCGCCATAGGGAGAGAGAGAGGGAGCACATTCGTGTGACAGAGTGAATCACAGAGAGAGAGGGAGAACACTCATGTGACAGAGACAGTCACAGAGAGAGAGGGAGCATACGCGTGTGACAGAGTCAGTCAAAGAGAGAGAGGGAGAACACTCGTGTGACGGAGCCAGTCACAGAGAGAGAGAGAGCACACTCGTGTGACAAGACAGTCACAGAGATGGGAGCATACTCGTGGGACAGAGCCAGTCACAGAGAGAGAGAGAGAGCACACTCGTGTGACAGAGTCAGTCACAGAAACAGAGAGGGTGCACAATCGTATGACAGAGTCAGTCAAAGAGAGAGAGGGAGAACACTCGTGTGACAGAGCCAGTCACAAAGAGAGAGAGAGCACACTCGTGTGACAAGACAGTCACAGAGAGAGGCAGCACACTCGTGGGACAGAGCCAGTCACAGAGAGAGAGAGAGAGCACACTCGTGTGACAGAGTCAGTCACAGAAACAGAGAGGGTGCACAATCGTATGACAGAGCCAGTGACAGAGATAGAGGGAGCATACTCGTGTGACAGAGCCAGTCACAGAGAGAGAGCACACTCGTGCAACACAACCAGTCACAGAGAGAGAGGCTGCACACTCGGGTGATAGAGCCAGTCACAATGCGAGAGGGAACACACTCGTGTGACAGAGCCAGACAGAAAGAGAGAGAGAGCACACTCGTGTGACAAAGTCAGTCACAGAGAGAGAGCGAGCACACTCGTGTGACAGAGACAGTCATAGAGAGAGAGAGAATACACTCGTGTGACAGACACAGTCACAGAGAAAGAGGGAGCATACTCGTGTGACAGAGTCAGTCACAGAGAGAGGGAGCACACTCGTGTGACAGAGACAGTCACAGAGAGAAAGAGAGCACACTCGTGCGACAGAGACAGTAACAGATAGAGAGAGAGAGAGCACACTCGTGTGCCAAAGTCAGTCACAGAGAGAGAGGGAGCACACCCGTGTGACAGATACAGTCACAAATAGAGAGAGAGCGAGCACACTCGTGTGAAAAAGTCAGTCACAGAGAGAGAGGGAGCACACCCGTGTGACAGAGACAGTCACAGAGAGTGAGCGAGCACACTCGTATGACAGTCAGTCACAGAGATAGAGGGAGAGGGAGCACACTCGTGTGACAGAGCCAGTCACAGAGAGAGCGAGCACAATCGTGTGACAGAGACAGTCACAGAAAGAGAGGGAGCACACTCCTGTGACAGAGACAGTCACAGAGAGAGAAATGGCAGACTCGTATGACAGAGACAGTCACAGAGAGAGAGGGAGCACACTCATGTGAAAGAGCCAGACACAGAGAGAGAGGGAGAACACTCGTATGACAGTCAGTCACAGAGAGAGAATGAGAGGGACCACACTCGTGTGACAAAGTCAGTCACAGAGAGAGAGGGAACACACTTGTGTGACAGAGACAGTCACAGAGAGAGAGTGAGCACACTCGTGTGACAGAGACAGTCATAGAGAGAGAGAAAAAACACTCGTGTGACAGAGACAGTCACAGAGAGAAAGGGAGCATACTCGTGTGACAGAGTCAGTCACACTGAGAGAGGCAGCACACTCATGTGACAGAGCCAGTCACAGAGAGAGAGACGGAGCACACAAATGTGAGAGAGCAAGACAGAGAGAGAGAGAGGGAGCCCACTTATTTGACAGAGACAGTCACAGAGAGAGAGGGAGCAAACTCGTGTCATTGAGTCAGTCACAGAGAGAGAGGGAGCACACTCGTGTGACAGAGACAGTCACAGAGAGAGAGATACCACACTCGTGTGACGGAGACAGTCACAAAGAGAGAGAGAGCACACTCGTGTGACAGAGACAGTCACAGGGAGAGGGAGCACACTCGTGTGACAGAGCCAGTCATAGAGAGAGAGGGAGCACACTCGGGTGACAGAGCCAGTCACAGAAACAGAGAGGGTGCACAACCGTTTGAAAGAGCCAGTTACAGAGATAGAGGGAGCACACTCGTGTGACAGAGACAGTCACAGAGAGAGAGAGAGAGAGCACACTCGTACAACAGAGACAGTCACAGAGAGAGAGAGAGAGAGCACACTCGTGCAACACAACCAGTCACAGAGAGAGAGTGTGCACACTCGGGTGATAGAGCCAGTCACAGTGAGAGAGGGAATACACTCGTGTGACAGAGCCAGTCAGAAAGAGAGAGAGAGCACACTCGTTTGACCGAGACAGTCACAGAGAGAGAGAGAGAGAGCACACTCGTACAACAGAGACAGTCACAGAGAGAGGGAGCACACTCGTATGACAGAGCCAGTCACAGAGAGAGAGGGAGCAAAATCGCGTGACAGAGACCGCCATAGGGAGAGAGAGAGGGAGCACATTCGTGTGACAGAGTGAATCACAGAGAGAGAGGGAGAACACTCATGTGACAGAGACAGTCACAGAGAGAGAGGGAGCATTCGCGTGTGACAGAGTCAGTCAAAGAGAGAGAGGGAGAACACTCGTGTGACGGAGCCAGTCACAGAGAGAGAGAGAGCACACTCGTGTGACAAGACAGTCACAGAGATGGGAGCACACTCGTGGGACAGAGCCAGTCACAGAGAGAGAGAGAGAGCACACTCGTGTGACAGAGTCAGTCACAGAAACAGAGAGGGTGCACAATCGTATGACAGAGTCAGTCAAAGAGAGAGAGGGAGAACACTCGTGTGACAGAGCCAGTCACAAAGAGAGAGAGAGCACACTCGTGTGACAAGACAGTCACAGAGAGAGGCAGCACACTCGTGGGACAGAGCCAGTCACAGAGAGAGAGAGAGAGCACACTCGTGTGACAGAGTCAGTCACAGAAACAGAGAGGGTGCACAATCGTATGACAGAGCCAGTGACAGAGATAGAGGGAGCATACTCGTGTGACAGAGCCAGTCACAGAGAGAGAGCACACTCGTGCAACACAACCAGTCACAGAGAGAGAGGCTGCACACTCGGGTGATAGAGCCAGTCACAATGCGAGAGGGAACACACTCGTGTGACAGAGCCAGACAGAAAGAGAGAGAGAGCACACTCGTGTGACAAAGTCAGTCACAGAGAGAGAGCGAGCACACTCGTGTGACAGAGACAGTCATAGAGAGAGAGAGAAAACACTCGTGTGACAGACACAGTCACAGAGAAAGAGGGAGCATACTCGTGTGACAGAGTCAGTCACAGAGAGAGGGAGCACACTCGTGTGACAGAGACAGTCACAGAGAGAAAGAGAGCACACTCGTGCGACAGAGACAGTAACAGATAGAGAGAGAGAGAGCACACTCGTGTGCCAAAGTCAGTCACAGAGAGAGAGGGAGCACACCCGTGTGACAGATACAGTCACAAATAGAGAGAGAGCGAGCACACTCGTGTGAAAAAGTCAGTCACAGAGAGAGAGGGAGCACACCCGTGTGACAGAGACAGTCACAGAGAGTGAGCGAGCACACTCGTGTGACAGAGACAGTCATAGAGAGAGAGAGAAAACACTCGTGTGACAGAGACAGTCACAGAGAGAGAGGGAGCATACTTGTATGACAGAGCCAGTCACAGAGAGAGAGGGAGCAAACTCATGTGACAGAGACAGTCACAGAGAGAGAGGGAGCAAACTCGTGTCATAGAGTCAGTCACAGAGAGTGAGGGAGCACTCTCGTGTGACAGATACAGTCACAGAGAGAGACAGATACCACACTCGCGTGACGGAGACAGTCACAAAGAGAGAGAGAGCACATTCCTGTGACAGACTGAGTCACAGGGAGAGGGAGCACAATCGTATTGCAGAGCCAGTCACAGAGAGAGAGGGAGCACACCCGTGTGACATAGCCAGTCACAGAGAGAGAGGGAGCATACTCGTGTGATAGAGCCAGTCACAGAGAGAGAGCAAGCACACTCGTGTGACAGAGCCAAACACAAAGAGAGAGAGAGAGCACACTCGTGTGACAGAGACAGTCACAGTGAGAGAGGGAGCATGCTCGTGTGACAGAGACAGTCACTGAAAGAGAGGGAGCACACTCGTGTGACAGAGACAGTCATAGAGAGAGAGAGAGAGAGCAAACTTGTGTGACAGAGACAGTCACAGATAGAGAGAGAGGGAACACACTTGTTCGACAAAGTCAGTCACAGAGAGAGAGGTAACACACTCGTGTGACAGAGACAGTCATACAGAGAGTTAGAAAACAATCGTGTGACATAGAAAGTCACAGAGAGAGAGGGAGCATACACGTGTGACAGAGTCAGTCACACTGAGAGAGGCAGCACACTAATGTGACAGAGCCAGTCACAGGGAGAGAGACGGAGCACACAAATGTGAGAGAGCAAGACACAGAGAGAGAGAGGGAGCACACTCATTTGACAGAGACAGTCACAGAGAGAGAGGGAGCAACTCGTGTGATTGAGTCAGTCACAGAGAGAGGGAGCACACTCGTGTGACAGAGACAGTCACAGAGAGAGAGAGATACCACACTCGTGTGACACAGCCAGTCACAGAGAGAGAGAGAGAGAGCACACTCAGGTGACAGAGCCAGTCACAGAGAGAGAGAGCGAGCACACTCGTGTGACAGAGTCAGTCACAGAAACAGAGAGGGTGCACAATCGTGTGACAGAGCCAGTTACAGAGATAGGGGGAGCACACTCGTGTGACATAGACAGTCACAGAGAGAGAGGGAGCACACTCGTGTGACAGAGCCAGTCAAAGAGAGAGGGAGCACACTCGTGTGACAGAGCCAGTCACAGAGAGAGCGAGCACAATCGTGTGACAGAGACAGTCACAGAAAGAGAGGGAGCACACTCCTGTGACAGAGACAGTCACAGAGAGAGAAATGGCAGACTCGTATGACAGAGACAGTCACAGAGAGAGAGGGAGCACACTCATGTGAAAGAGCCAGACACAGAGAGAGAGGGAGAACACTCGTATGACAGTCAGTCACAGAGTGAGAATGAGAGGGACCACACTCGTGTGACAAAGTCAGTCATAGAGAGGGAACACACTTGTGTGACAGAGACAGTCACAGAGAGAGAGTGAGCACACTCGTGTGACAGAGACAGTCATAGAGAGAGAGAAAAAACACTCGTGTGACAGAGACAGTCACAGAGAGAGAGGGAGCATACTCGTGTGACAGAGTCAGTCACAGAGAGAGAGGGAGCACACTGGCGTGACAGAGACAGTCACAAAGATAAAGAAAGCACACTCGTGTGACAGAGAAAGTCACAGAGAGAGGGAGCACACTCGTATGACAGAGCCAGTCACAGAGCGAGACGGAGCACACTGGCGTGACAGAGACAGTCAAAGAGATAGAGAGAGGGAGCACATTCGTGTGACAAAGTGAGTCACAGAGAGAGAGGGAGCACACTCATGTGACAGAGACAGTCAAAGAGAGAGAGAGCACACTCCTGTGACAGAGACAGTCACAGAGAGAGAAATGGCAGACTCGTATGACAGAGACAGTCACAGAGAGAGAGGGAGCACACTCGTGTGACAGAGTCAGTCACAGAAACAGAGAGGGTGCACAAACGTGTGACAGAGCCAGTCACAGAGAGAGAGAGAGCACACTCGTGTGATAGAGCCAGTCACAGTGAGAGAGGGAGAACACTCGTGTGATAGAGCCAGTCACAGTGAGAGAGGGAGCATACTCGTGTGACAGAACCAGTCACAAAGAGAGAGAGAGCACACTCGTGTGACAGAGACAGTCAAAGAGAGAGAGGGAGCACACTGGCGTGACAGAGACAGTCACAAAGATAAAGAGAGCACACTCGTGTGAAAGTGAAAGTCACAGAGAGAGGGAGCACACTCGTATGACAGAGCCAGTCACAGAGCGAGAGGGAGCATACTGGCGTGACAGAGACAGTCAAAGAGAGAGAGAGAGGGAGCACATTCGTGTGAAAAAGTGAGTCACAGAGAGAGAGGGAGCACACTCATGTGACAGAGACAGTCAAAGAGAGAGAGAGCACACTCGTGTGACAGAGACAGTCATAGAGAGAGAGATGGAGCACACTCGTGTGACAGAGTCAGTCACAGAGAGAGAGGGAGCACACTCATGTGACAGAGACAGTCACAGAGAGAGAGGGAGCACACTCCTGTGACAGAGACAGTCACAGAGAGAGAAATGGCAGACTCGTATGACAGAGACAGTCACAGAGAGAGAGGGAGCACACTCATGTGAAAGAGCCAGACACAGAGAGAGAGGGAGAACACTCGTATGACAGTCAGTCACAGACTGAGAATGAGAGGGACCACACTCGTGTGACAAAGTCAGTCATAGAGAGGGAACACACTTGTGTGACAGAGACAGTCACAGAGAGAGAGTGAGCACACTCGTGTGACAGAGACAGTCATAGAGAGAGAGAAAAAACACTCGTGTGACAGAGACAGTCACAGAGAGAGAGGGAGCATACTCGTGTGACAGAGCCAGTCACACTGAGAGAGGCAGCACACTCATGTGACAGAGCCAGTCACAGAGAGAGAGACGGAGCACACAAATGTGAGAGAGCAAGACAGAGAGAGAGAGAGGGAGCACACTTATTTGACAGAGACAGTCACAGAGAGAGAGGGAGCAAACTCGTGTCATTGAGTCAGTCACAGAGAGAGAGGGAGCACACTCGTGTGACAGAGACAGTCACAGAGAGAGAGATACCACACTCGTGTGACGGAGACAGTCACAAAGAGAGAGAGAGCACACTCGTGTGACAGAGAAAGTCACAGGGAGAGGGAGCACACTCGTGTGACAGAGCCAGTCACAGAAACAGAGAGGGTGCACAATCGTGTGACAGAGCCAGTTACAGAGATAGAGGGAGCACACTCGTGTGACAGACAGTCACAGAGAGAGAGAGAGAGAGCACACTCGTACAACAGAGACAGTCACAGAGAGAGAGATAGAGAGCACACTCGTGCAACACAACCAGTCACAGAGAGAGAGGGTGCACACTCGGGTGATAGAGCCAGTCACAGTGAGAGAGGGAATACACTCGTGTGACAGAGCAAGTCAGAAAGAGAGAGAGAGCACACTCGTGTGACAGAGACAGTCACAGAGAGAGAGAGAGAGAGCACATTCGTACAACAGAGAGAGTCACAGAGAGAGAGAGAGCACACTCATGCAACACAACCAGTCACAGAGAGAGAGGGTGCACACTCGGGTGATAGAGCCAGTCACAGTGAGAGCGGGAACACACTCGTGTGTCAGAGCCAGTCAGAAAGAGAGAGAGAGCACACTCGTGTGACAGAGACAGTCACAGAGAGAGGGAGCACACTCGTATGACAGAGCCAGTCACAGAGAGAGAGGGAGCAAACTCGCGTGACAGAGACCGCCATAGGGAGAGAGAGAGGGAGCACATTCGTGTGACAGAGTGAATCACAGAGAGAGAGGGAGAACACTCGTGTGACAGAGCCAGTCACAGAGAGAGAGAGAGCACACTCGTGTGACAAGACAGTCACAGAGAGAGGGAGCACACTCGTGGGACAGATACAGTCACAGAGAGAGAGAGAAAGCACACTCGTGTGACAGAGTCAGTCACAGAAACAGAGCGGGTGCACAATCGTATGACAGAGCCAGTGACAGAGATAGAGGGAGCATACTCGTGTGACAGAGCCAGTCACAGAGAGAGAGAGAGAGCACACTCGTGCAACACAACCAGTCACAGAGAGAGAGGCTGCACACTCGGGTGATAGAGCCAGTCACAATGCGAGAGGGAACACACTCGTGTGACAGAGCCAGTCAGAAAGAGAGAGAGAGCACACTCGTGTGACAAAGTCAGTCACAGAGAGAGAGAGCGAGCACACTCGTGTGACAGAGACAGTCATAGAGAGAGAGAGAATACACTCGTGTGACAGACACAGTCACAGAGAAAGAGGGAGCATACTCGTGTGACAGAGTCAGTCACAGAGAGAGAGGGAGCACACTCGTGTGACAGAGACAGTCACAGAGAGAAAGAGAGCACACTCGTGCGACAGAGACAGTAACAGATAGAGAGAGAGAGAGCACACTCGTGTGCCAAAGTCAGTCACAGAGAGAGAGGGAGCACACCCGTGTGACAGATACAGTCACAAATAGAGAGAGAGCGAGCACACTCGTGTGAAAAAGTCAGTCACAGAGAGAGAGGAAGCACACCCGTGTGACAGAGACAGTCACAGAGAGTGAGCGAGCACACTCGTGTGACAGAGACAGTCATAGAGAGAGAGAGAAAACACTCGTGTGACAGAGACAGTCACAGAGAGAGAGGGAGCATACTTGTGTGACAGAGCCAGTCACAGAGAGAGAGGGAGCAAACTCATGTGACAGAGACAGTCACACAGAGAGAGGGAGCAAACTCGTGTCATAGAGTCAGTCACAGAGAGTGAGAGAGCACTCTCGTGTGACAGAGACATTCACAGAGAGAGAGAGATACCACACTCGTGTGACGGAGACAGTCACAAAGAGAGAGAGAGCACATTCCTGTGACAGACTGAGTCACAGGGAGAGGGAGCACAATCGTATGACAGAGCCAGTCACAGAGAGAGAGGGAGCACACCCGTGTGACATAGCCAGTCACAGAGAGAGAGGGAGCATACTCGTGTGATAGAGCCAGTCACAGAGAGAGAGCAAGCACACTCGTGTGACAGAGCCAGACACAAAGAGAGAGAGAGAGCACACTCGTGTGACAGAGACAGTCACAGAGAGAGAGGGAGCATGCTCGTGTGACAGAGCCAGTCACAGAGAGAGAGAGAGCACACTCGTGTGATAGAGACAGTCACAGTGAGAGAGGGAGCACACTCGTGTGATAGAGCCAGTCACAGTGAGAGAGGGAGCACACTCGTGTGACAGAATCAGTCACAAAGAGAGAGAGAGCACACTCGTGTGACAGAGACAGTCACAGAGAGAGAGGGAGCAAACTCGTGTCATAGAGTCAGTCACAGAGAGTGAGGGAGCACTCTCGTGTGACAGAGACAGTCACAGAGAGAGAGAGATACCACACTCGTGTGACGGAGGCAGTCACAAAGAGAGAGAGAGCACATTCCTGTGACAGACTGAGTCACAGGGAGAGGGAGCACAATCGTATGACAGAGCCAGACACAGAGAGAGAGGGAGCACACCCGTGTGACATAGCCAGTCACAGAGAGAGAGGGAGCATACTCGTGTGATAGAGCCAGTCACAGAGAGAGAGCAAGCACACTCGTGTGAAAGAGCCAGACACAAAGAGAGAGAGAGAGCACACTCGTGTGACAGAGACAGTCACTGAGAGAGAGGGAGCACACTCGTGTGACAGAGACAGTCATAGAGAGAGAGAGAGAGAGCAAACTTGTGTGACAGAGACAGTCACAAATAGAGAGAGAGGGAACACACTTGTTCGACAAAGTCAGTCACAAGAGAGAGGTAGCACACTCGTGTGACAGAGACAGTCATACAGAGAGTTAGAAAACAATCGTGTGACATAGAAAGTCACAGAGAGAGAGGGAGCATACACGTGTGACAGAGTCAGTCACACTGAGAGAGGCAGCACACTAATGTGACAGAGCCAGTCACAGAGAGAGAGACGGAGCACACAAATGTGAGAGAGCAAGACACAGAGAGAGAGAGGGAGCACACTCATTTGACAGAGACAGTCACAGAGAGAGAGGTAGCAACTCGTGTGATTGAGTCGGTCACAGAGAGAGGGAGCACACTCGTGTGACAGAGACAGTCACAGAGAGAGAGAGATACCACACTCGTGTGACACAGCCAGTCACAGAGAGAGAGAGAGAGAGCACACTCAGGTGACAGAGCCAGTCACAGAGAGAGAGAGGGAGCACACTCGTGTGACAGAGTCAGTCACAGAAACAGAGAGGGTGCACAATCGTGTGACAGAGCCAGTTACAGAGATAGGGGGAGCACACTCGTGTGACATAGACAGTCACAGAGAGAGAGAGAGAGAGCACACTCGTACAGCAGAACCAGTCACAGAGAGAGAGGGAGCACACTTGTGTGACAGAGCCAGTCACAGAGAGAGGGAGCGCACTCGTGTGACAGAGCCAGTCTCAGAGAGAGCGAGCACACTCGTGTGACAGAGACAGTCACAGAAAGAGAGGGAGCACACTCCTGTGACAGAGACAGTCACAGAGAGAGAAATGGCAGACTCGTATGACAGAGACAGTCACAGAGAGAGAGGGAGCACCCTCGTGTGACAGAGTCAGTCACAGAAACAGAGAGGGTGCACAAACGTGTGACAGAGCCAGTCACAGAGAGAGAGAGAGCACACTCGTGTGATAGAGCCAGTCACAGTGAGAGAGGGAGCACACTCGTGTGATAGAGCCAGTCACAGTGAGAGAGGGAGCACACTCGTGTGACAGAACCAGTCACAAAGAGAGAGAGAGCACATTCGTGTGACAGAGACAGTCACAGAGAGAGAGGGAGCACACTGGCGTGACAGAGACAGTCACAAAGATAAAGAGAGCACACTCGTGTGAAAGAGAAAGTCACAGAGAGAGGGAGCACACTCGTATGACAGAGCCATTCACAGAGCGAGAGGGAGCATACTGGCGTGACAGAGACAGTCAAAGAGAGAGAGAGAGGGAGCACATTCGTGTGACAAAGTGAGTCACAGAGAGAGAGGGAGCACACTCATGTGACAGAGACAGTCAAAGAGAGAGAGAGCACACTCGTGTGACAGAGACAGTCATAGAGAGAGAGATGGAGCACAGTCGTGTGACAGAGTCCGTCACAGAGAGAGAGAGAGAGGGAGCACTCTCGTGTGACAGAGTCAGTCACAGAGAGAGAGGGAGCACACTCGTGTTACAGAAACAGTCATAGAAAGAGAGAGAGAGAGGGAGCACACTCGTGTGACAGAGCCAGTCACAGAGAGAGAGGGCGCACACTCATGTGACAGAGACAGTCACAGAGAGAGAGGGAGCACACTCGTGTGACAGAGCCAGTCACAGAAAGAGAGGGAGCACACTCGTGTGACAGAGACAGTCACAGAAAGAGAGGGAGCACTCTCCTGTGTCAGAGACAGTCACAGAGAGATAGGGAGCACACTCGTATGACAGTCAGTCACAGAGATAGAGGGAGAGGGAGCACACTCGTGTGACAGAGCCAGTCACAGAGAGAGCGAGCACAATCGTGTGACAGAGACAGTCACAGAAAGAGAGGGAGCACACTCCTGTGACAGAGACAGTCACAGAGAGAGAAATGGCAGACTCGTATGACAGAGACAGTCACAGAGAGAGAGGGAGCACACTCATGTGAAAGAGCCAGACACAGAGAGAGAGGGAGAGCACTTGTATGACAGTCAGTCACAGAGAGAGAATGAGAGGGACCACACTCGTGTGACAAAGTCAGTCACAGAGAGGGAACACACTTGTGTGACAGAGACAGTCACAGAGAGAGAGTGAGCACACTCGTGTGACAGAGACAGTCATAGAGAGAGAGAAAAAACACTCGTGTGACAGAGACAGTCACAGAGAGAAAGGGAGCATACTCGTGTGACAGAGTCAGTCACACTGAGAGAGGCAGCACACTCATGTGACAGAGCCAGTCACAGAGAGAGAGACGGAGCACACAAATGTGAGAGAGCAAGACAGAGAGAGAGAGAGGGAGCCCACTTATTTGACAGAGACAGTCACAGAGAGAGAGGGAGCAAACTCGTGTCATTGAGTCAGTCACAGAGAGAGAGGGAGCACACTCGTGTGACAGAGACAGTCACAGAGAGAGAGATACCACACTCGTGTGACGGAGACAGTCACAAAGAGAGAGAGAGCACACTCGTGTGACAGAGACAGTCACAGGGAGAGGGAGCACACTCGTGTGACAGAGCCAGTCATAGAGAGAGAGGGAGCACACTCGGGTGACAGAGCCAGTCACAGAAACAGAGAGGGTGCACAAACGTGTGACAGAGCCAGTCACAGAGAGAGAGAGAGCACACTCGTGTGATAGAGCCAGTCACAGTGAGAGAGGGAGCACACTCGTGTGATAGAGCCAGTCACAGAGAGAGAGGGAGCACACTCGTGTGACAGAACCAGTCACAAAGAGAGAGAGAGCACATTCGTGTGACAGAGACAGTCACAGAGAGAGAGGGAGCACACTGGCGTGACAGAGACAGTCACAAAGATAAAGAGAGCACACTCGTGTGAAAGAGAAAGTCACAGAGAGAGGGAGCACACTCGTATGACAGAGCCATTCACAGAGCGAGAGGGAGCATACTGGCGTGACAGAGACAGTCAAAGAGAGAGAGAGAGGGAGCACATTCGTGTGACAAAGTGAGTCACAGAGAGAGAGGGAGCACACTCATGTGACAGAGACAGTCAAAGAGAGAGAGAGCACACTCGTGTGACAGAGACAGTCATAGAGAGAGAGATGGAGCACAGTCGTGTGACAGAGTCCGTCACAGAGAGAGAGAGAGAGGGAGCACTCTCGTGTGACAGAGTCAGTCACAGAGAGAGAGGGAGCACACTCGTGTGACAGAGACAGTCATAGAAAGAGAGAGAGAGAGGGAGCACACTCGTGTGACAGAGCCAGTCACAGAGAGAGAGGGCGCACACTCATGTGACAGAGACAGTCACAGAGAGAGAGGGAGCACACTCGTGTGACAGAGCCAGTCACAGAAAGAGAGGGAGCACACTCGTGTGACAGAGACAGTCACAGAAAGAGAGGGAGCACTCTCCTGTGTCAGAGACAGTCACAGAGAGATAGGGAGCACACTCGTATGACAGTCAGTCACAGAGATAGAGGGAGAGGGAGCACACTCGTGTGACAGAGCCAGTCACAGAGAGAGCGAGCACAATCGTGTGACAGAGACAGTCACAGAAAGAGAGGGAGCACACTCCTGTGACAGAGACAGTCACAGAGAGAGAAATGGCAGACTCGTATGACAGAGACAGTCACAGAGAGAGAGGGAGCACACTCATGTGAAAGAGCCAGACACAGAGAGAGAGGGAGAGCACTTGTATGACAGTCAGTCACAGAGAGAGAATGAGAGGGACCACACTCGTGTGACAAAGTCAGTCACAGAGAGGGAACACACTTGTGTGACAGAGACAGTCACAGAGAGAGAGTGAGCACACTCGTGTGACAGAGACAGTCATAGAGAGAGAGAAAAAACACTCGTGTGACAGAGACAGTCACAGAGAGAAAGGGAGCATACTCGTGTGACAGAGTCAGTCACACTGAGAGAGGCAGCACACTCATGTGACAGAGCCAGTCACAGAGAGAGAGACGGAGCACACAAATGTGAGAGAGCAAGACAGAGAGAGAGAGAGGGAGCCCACTTATTTGACAGAGACAGTCACAGAGAGAGAGGGAGCAAACTCGTGTCATTGAGTCAGTCACAGAGAGAGAGAGAGCACACTCGTGTGACAGAGACAGTCACAGAGAGAGAGATATCACACTCGTGTGACGGAGACAGTCACAAAGAGAGAGAGAGCACACTCGTGTGACAGAGACAGTCACAGGGAGAGGGAGCACACTCGTGTGACAGAGCCAGTCATAGAGAGAGAGGGAGCACACTCGGGTGACAGAGCCAGTCACAGAAACAGAGAGGGTGCACAATCGTGTGACAGAGCCAGTTACAGAGATAGAGGGAGCACACTCGTGTGACAGAGACAGTCACAGAGAGAGAGAGAGAGAGAGCACACTCGTACAACAGAGACAGTCACAGAGAGAGAGAGAGAGAGAGCACACTCGTGCAACACAACCAGTCACAGAGAGAGAGTGTGCACACTCGGGTGATAGAGCCAGTCACAGTGAGAGAGGGAATACACTCGTGTGACAGAGCCAGTCAGAAAGAGAGAGAGAGCACACTCGTTTGACCGAGACAGTCACAGAGAGAGAGAGAGAGAGCACACTCGTACAACAGAGACAGTCACAGAGAGAGGGAGCACACTCGTATGACAGAGCCAGTCACAGAGAGAGAGGGAGCAAAATCGCGTGACAGAGACCGCCATAGGGAGAGAGAAAGGGAGCACATTCGTGTGACAGAGTGAATCACAGAGAGAGAGGGAGAACACTCATGTGACAGAGACAGTCACAGAGAGAGAGGGAGCATACGCGTGTGACAGAGTCAGTCAAAGAGAGAGAGGGAGAACACTCGTGTGACGGAGCCAGTCACAGAGAGAGAGAGAGCACACTCGTGTGACAAGACAGTCACAGAGAGAGGGAGCACACTCGTGGGACAGAGCCAGTCACAGAGAGAGAGAGAGCACACTCGTGTGACAGAGTCAGTCACAGAAACAGAGAGGGTGCACAATCGTATGACAGAGTCAGTCAAAGAGAGAGAGGGAGAACACTCGTGTGACAGAGCCAGTCACAAAGAGAGAGAGAGCACACTCGTGTGACAAGACAGTCACAGACAGAGGCAGCACACTCGTGGGACAGAGCCAGTCACAGAGAGAGAGAGAGAGCACACTCGTGTGACAGAGTCAGTCACAGAAACAGAGAGGGTGCACAATCGTATGACAGAGCCAGTGACAGAGATAGAGGGAGCATACTCGTGTGACAGAGCCAGTCACAGAGAGAGAGAGAGAGCACACTCGTGCAACACAACCAGTCACAGAGAGAGAGGCTGCACACTCGGGTGATAGAGCCAGTCACAATGCGAGAGGGAACACACTCGTGTGACAGAGCCAGACAGAAAGAGAGAGAGAGCACACTCGTGTGACAAATTCAGTCACAGAGAGAGAGCGAGCACACTCGTGTGACAGAGACAGTCATAGAGAGAGAGAGAATACACTCGTGTGACAGACACAGTCACAGAGAAAGAGGGAGCATACTCGTGTGACAGAGTCAGTCACAGAGAGAGAGGGAGCACACTCGTGTGACAGAGACAGTCACAGAGAGAAAGAGAGCACACTCGTGCGACAGAGACAGTAACAGATAGAGAGAGAGAGAGCACACTCGTGTGCCAAAGTCAGTCACAGAGAGAGAGGGAGCACACCCGTGTGACAGAGACAGTCACAGAGAGTGAGCGAGCACACTCGTGTGACAGAGACAGTCATAGAGAGAGAGAGAAAACACTCGTGTGACAGAGACAGTCACAGAGAGAGAGGGAGCATACTTGTATGACAGAGCCAGTCACAGAGAGAGAGGGAGCAAACTCATGTGACAGAGACAGTCACAGAGAGAGAGGGAGCAAACTCGTGTCATAGAGTCAGTCACAGAGAGTGAGGGAGCACTCTCGTGTGACAGAGACAGTCACAGAGAGAGACAGATACCACACTCGCGTGACGGAGACAGTCACAAAGAGAGAGAGAGCACATTCCTGTGACAGACTCAGTCACAGGGAGAGGGAGCACAATCGTATGACAGAGCCAGTCACAGAGAGAGAGGGAGCACACCCGTGTGACATAGCCAGTCACAGAGAGAGAGGGAGCATACTCGTGTGATAGAGCCAGTCACAGAGAGAGAGCAAGCACACTCGTGTGACAGAGACAGTCACAGAGAGAGAGAGAGCACACTCGTGTGAGGGAGACAGTCATAGAGAGAGAGAGATGGAGCACACTCGTGTGACAGAGACAGTCACAGAGAGAGAGGGAGCATGCTCGTGTGACAGAGACAGTCACTGAGAGAGAGGGAGCAAACTCGTGTGACAGAGACAGTCATAGAGAGAGAGAGAGAGAGAGCAAACTTGTGTGACAGAGACAGTCACAGATAGAGAGAGAGGGAACACACTTGTTCGACAAAGTCAGTCACAGAGAGAGAGGTAGTACACTCGTGTGACAGAGACAGTCATACAGAGAGTTAGAAAACAATCGTGTGACATAGAAAGTCACAGAGAGAGAGGGAGCATACACGTGTGACAGAGTCAGTCACACTGAGAGAGGCAGCACACTAATGTGACAGAGCCAGTCACAGGGAGAGAGACGGAGCACACAAATGTGAGAGAGCAAGACACAGAGAGAGAGAGGGAGAACACTCATTTGACAGAGACAGTCACAGAGAGAGAGGGAGCAACTCGTGTGATTGAGTCGGTCACAGAGAGAGGGAGCACACTCGTGTGACAGAGACAGTCACAGAGAGAGAGAGATACCACACTCGTGTGACACAGCCAGTCACAGAGAGAGAGAGAGAGAGCACACTCAGGTGACAGAGCCAGTCACAGAGAGAGAGAGCGAGCACACTCGTGTGACAGAGTCAGTCACAGAAACAGAGAGGGTGCACAATCGTGTGACAGAGCCAGTTACAGAGATAGGGGGAGCACACCCGTGTGACATAGACAGTCACAGAGAGAGAGAGAGAGCACACTCGTACAGCAGAACCAGTCACAGAGAGAGAGGGAGCACACTCGTGTGACAGAGCCAGTCACAGAGAGAGGGACCACACTCGTGTGACAGAGCCAGTCACAGAGAGAGAGAGATACCACACTCGTGTGACACAGCCAGTCACAGAGAGAGAGAGAGAGAGCACACTCAGGTGACAGAGCCAGACACAGAGAGAGAGAGGTAGCACACTCGTGTGACAGAGTCAGTCACAGAAACAGAGAGGGTGCACAATCGTGTGACAGAGCCAGTTACAGAGATAGGGGGAGCACACTCGTGTGACATAGACAGTCACAGAGAGAGAGAGAGAGCACACTCGTACAGCAGAACCAGTCACAGAGAGAGAGGGAGCACACTCGTTTGACAGAGACAGTCACAGAGAGAGGGAGCACACTCGTGTGACAGAGCCATTCACAGAGAGAGCGAGCACACTCGTGTGACAGAGACAGTCACAGAAAGAGAGGGAGCACACTCCTGTGACAGAGACAGTCACAGAGAGAGAAATGGCAGACTCGTATGACAGAGACAGTCACAGAGAGAGAGGGAGCACACTCATGTGAAAGAGCCAGACACAGACAGAGAGGGAGAATACTCGTATGACAGTCAGTCACAGAGAGAGAATGAGAGGGACCACACTCGTGTGACAAAGTCAGTCACAGAGAGAGAGGGAACACACTTGTGTGACAGAGACAGTCACAGAGAGAGAGTGAGCACACTCGTGTGACAGAGACAGTCATAGAGAGAGAGAAAAAACACTCGTGTGACAGAGACAGTCACAGAGAGAGAGGGAGCATACTCGTGTGACAGAATCAGTCACACTGAGAGAGGCAGCACTCTCATGTGACAGAGCCAGTCACAGAGAGAGAGACGGAGCACACAAATGTGAGAGAGCAAGACAGAGAGAGAGAGAGGGAGCACACTTATTTGACAGAGACAGGCACAGAGAGAGAGGGAGCAAACTCCTGTCATTGAGTCAGTCACAGAGAGAGAGGGAGCACACTCGTGTGACAGAGACAGTCACAGAGAGATACCACACTCGTGTGACGGAGACAGTCACAAAGAGAGAGAGAGCACAATCGTGTGACAGAGACAGTCACAGGGAGAGGGAGCACACTCGTGTGACAGAGCCAGTCATAGAGAGAGAGGGAGCACACTCGGGTGACAGAGCCAGTCACAGAAACAGAGAGGGTGCACAATCGTGAGACAGAGCCAGTTACAGAGATAGAGGGAGCACACTCGTGTGACAGAGACAGTCACAGAGAGAGAGAGAGAGAGCACACTCATACAACAGAGACAGTCACAGAGAGAGAGAGAGAGCACATTCGTGCAACACAACCAGTCACAGAGAGAGAGGGTGCACACTCGTGTGACAGAGCCAGTCAGAAAGAGAGAGAGAGCACACTCGTGTGACAGTGTGAGTCACAGAGAGAGAGGGAGAACACTCATGTGACAGAGACAGTCACAGAGAGAGAGGGAGCATACGCGTGTGACAGAGTCAGTCAAAGAGAGAGAGGGAGAACACTCGTGTGACACAGCCAGTCACAAAGAGAGAGAGAGCACACTCGTGTGACAAGACAGTCACAGAGAGAGGCAGCACACTTGTGTGACAGAGCCAGTCACAGAGAGAGAGAGAGAGCACACTCGTGTGACAGAGTCAGTCACAGAAACAGAGAGGGTGCACAATCGTATGACAGAGCCAGTTACAGAGATAGTTGGAGCATACTCGTGTGACAGAGCCAGCCACAGAGAGAGAGAGAGAGCACACTCGTGCAACACAACCAGTCACAGAGAGAGAGGCTGCACACTCGGGTGATAGAGCCAGTCACAATGAGAGAGGGAACACACTCGTGTGACAGAGCCAGTCAGAAAGAGAGAGAGAGCTTACTCGTGTGACAAAGTCAGTCAAAGAGAGAGAGGGAGCACACTCATGTGACATAGACAGTCACAGAGAGAGAGCGAGCACACTCGTGTGACAGAGACAGTCATAGAGAGAGAGAGAAAACACTCGTGTGACAGACACAGTCACAGAGAAAGAGGGAGCATACTCGTGTGACAGAGTCAGTCACAGAGAGAGAGGGAGCACACTCGTGTGACAGAGACAGTCACAGAGAGAAAGAGAGCACACTCGTGCGACAGAGACAGTAACGGATAGAGAGAGAGAGAGCACACTCATGTGCCAAAGTCAGTCACAGAGAGAGAGGGAGCACAATCGTGTGACAGATACAATCACAAATAGAGAGAGAGCGAGCACACTCGTGTGAAAAAGTCAGTCACAGAGAGAGAGGGAGCACACCCGTGTGACAGAGACAGTCACAGAGAGTGAGCGAGCACACTCGTGTGACAGAGACAGTCCTAGAGAGAGAGAGAAAACACTCGTGTGACAGAGACAGTCACAGAGAGAGAGGGAGCATACTTGTGTGACAGAGTCAGTCACAGAGAGAGAGGGAGCACACTCATTTGACAGAGACAGTCACAGAGAGAGAGAGAGCACACTCGTGTGAGGGAGACAGTCATAGAGAGAGAGAGATGGAGCACACTCGTGTGACAGAGGCAGTCAGAGAGAGAGAGAGAGTGAGCACATGCGTGTGACAGAGACAGTCATAGAGAGAGAGAGAGGGAGCAAACTTGTGTGACAGAGACAGTCACAGATAGAGAGAGAGGGAACACACTTGTTTGACAAAGTCAGTCACAGAGAGAGAGGTAGCGCACTCGTGTGACAGAGACAGTCATAGAGAGAGTTAGAAAACAATCGTGTGACATAGACAGTCACAGAGAGAGAGGGAGCATACTCGTGTGACAGAGTCAGTCACACTGAGAGAGGCAGCACACTAATGTGACAGAGCCAGTCACAGAGAGAGAGACGGAGCACACAAATGTGAGAGAGCAAGACACAGAGAGAGAGAGGGAGACACACTCATTTGACACAGACATTCACAGAGAGAGAGAGAGCAAACTTGTGTGAGTGAGTCAGTCACAGAGAGAGGGAGCACACTCGTGTGACAGAGACAGTCACAGAGAGAGAGAGATACCACACTCGTGTGACACAGCCATTCACAGAGAGAGAGAGAGAGAGAGAGCACACTCAGGTGACAGAGCCTGTCACAGAGAGAGAGAGGGAGCACAATCATGTGACAGAGTCAGTCACAGAAACAGAGAGGGTGCACAATCGTGTGACAGAGCCAGTTACAGAGATAGGGGGAGCACACTCGTGTGACATAGACAGTCACAGAGAGAGAGAGAGAGAGCACACTCGTACAGCAGAACCAGTCACAGAGAGAGAGGGAGCACACTTGTGTGACAGAGCCAGTCACAGAGAGAGGGAGCACACTTGTATGACAGAGCCAGTCACAGAGAGAGAGAGATACCACACTCGTGTGACAGAGACAGTCACAGAGAGAGAGAGAGCACACTCGTGTGAGGGAGACAGTCATAGAGAGAGAGAGATGGAGCACACTCGTGTGACAGAGGCAGTCACAGAGAGAGAGGGAGTACACTCGTGTGACAGATTCAGTCAAAGAGAGAGATAGAGGGAGCACACTTGTATGACAGAGACAGTCACAGATAGAGAGAGAGCGAGCACACTCGTGTGACAGAGACAGTCACAGAGAGAGGGCGAGCACACTCGTGTGACAGAGAGAGTCATAGAGATAGAGAGAGAAAACACTCGTGTCACAGAGACAATCACAGAGAGACAGGGAGCATACTCGTGTGACGGAGTCAGTCACAGAGAGAAAGGGAGCACACTCGTGTGACAGAGACAGTCCCAGAGTGAGAGGGAGCACACTCGTGTGACAGATACAGTCATAGAGAGAGAGAGATGGAGCACACTCGTGTGACAGAGACAGTCACAGATAGAGAGAGACGGAGCACAATCGTGTGACAGGGCCAGTTACAGAGAGAGTGGAAGCACACTCGTGTGACAGAGACAGTCACAGAGAGAGAGAGGGAGCACACTCGGGTGACAGACCTGTCACAGAGAGATAGAGGGGGAACACACATCTGACAGAGACAGTCACAGAGAAAGAGAGAGCACACTCTTGTGACATAGCCAATCACAGAGAGAGAGGGAGCACACTCGTGTGACAGAGCCAGTCACAGAGAGAGAAAGGGAGCACAATCGTGTGACAGAGCCAGTTACAGAGAGAGATGGAGCAAACTCGCGTGACAGAGACAGCCATAGGGAGAGAGAGAGGGAGCACATTCGTGTGACAGAGTGAGTCACAGAGAGAGAGAGAGAACACTCATGTGACAGAGACAGTCACAGAGAGAGAGGGAGCATACGCGTGTGACAGAGCCAGTCACAAAGAGAGAGAGAGCACGCTCGTGTGACAAGACAGTCACAGAGAGAGGGAGCACACTCGTGTGACAGAGCCAGTCACAGAGAGAGAGAGGGAGCACACTTACTTGACAGAGACAGTCACAGAGAGAGAGGGAGCAAACTCGTGTCATAGAGTCAGTCACAGAGAGTGAGGGAGCACTCTTGTGTGACAGAGACAGTCACAGAGAGAGAGAGATACCACACTCGCGTGACGGAGACAGTCACAAAGAGAGAGAGAGCACATTCGTGTGACAGACTCAGTCACAGGGAGAGGGAGCAAAATCGTGTGACAGAGCCAGTCACAGAGAGAGAGGGAGCACACTCGTGTGACAGAGACAGCCAGAGAGAGAGAGGGAGCAAACTCGTGCCATAGAGTCAGTCACAGAGAGTTAGGGAGCACTCTCGTGTGACAGAACCAGTCACAGAGAGAGAGGGAGCACACTCGTGTGACAGAGCCAGTCACAAAGAGAGAGAGAACACACTCGTGTGACAAGACATTCACAGAGAGAGGGAGCACACTCGGGTGACAGAGCCAGTCACAGAGAGAGAGAGGGAGCACACTCGTGTGACAGAGACAGTCATAGAGAGAGAGAGATGGAGCACACTCGTGTGACTGAGTCAGTCACAGAGAGAGCGGGAGCACACTCATGTGACAGATTCAGTCATAGAGAAAGAGAGGGAGCACACTCATATGACAGAGACAGTCACAGATAGAGAGAGAGGGAGCACACCCATGTGACTGAGACAGTCACAGATAGAGAGAGAGCGAGAACAGTCGTGTGACAAAGTCAGTCACAGAGAGAGAGGGAGCACACTCGTGTGACAGGGACAGTCACAGAGAGAGAGCGAGCACACTCGTGTGACAGAGACAGTCATAGTGAGAGAGAGAAATCACTCGTGTGACAGAGACCGTCACAGAGAGAGAGGGAGAACACTCATGTGACATAGCCAGTCACAGAGAGAGAGAGACGGAGCACACTAATGTGAGCGAGCAAGACACAGAGAGAGAGATGGAGCACACTCATTTGACAGAGACAGCCAGACAGAGAGAGGGAGCAAACTCGTGCCATAGTGTCAGTCACAGAGAGTGAGGGAGCACTCTCGTGTGACAGAGACAGTCACAGAGAGAGAGGGAGCACACTCGTGTGACATAGCCAGTCACAGAGAGAGAGAGGGAGCACAATCGTGTGACAGAGCCAGTTACAGAGAGGGAGCACACTCGTGTGACAGAGACGGTCACAGATAGATAGGGAGCACACTCGTGTGACAAAGTCAGTCACAGAGAGAGATGTAGCACACTCGTGTGACAGAGACAGTCATAGAGAGAGTTAGAAAACACTCGTGTGACATAGACAGTCACAGAGAGAGAGGGAGCATACTCGTGTGACAGAGTCAGTCATACTGAGAGAGGCAGCACACTCATGTGACAGAGCCAGTCACAGGGAGAGAGAGGGAGCACACTCGTGTGACAGAGACGGTCACTGAGAGTGAGCGAGCACACTTGTGTGACAGAGACAGTCATAGTGAGAGAGAGAAAACACTCGTGTGACAGAGACAGTCACAGAGAGAGAGGGAGCATACTCGTGTGACAGAGTCAGTCATACTGAGGGAGGCAGCACACTCATGTGACAGAGCCAGTCACAGAGAGAGAGACGGAGCACACAAATGTGAGAGAGCAAGACACTGAGAAAGAGAGGGAGCACCCTCAATTGACAGAGACAGTCACAGAGAGAGAGATACCACACTCGTGTGACGGAGACAGTCACAAAGAGATAGAGAGCACACTCGTGTGACACAGTCAGAAAGAGAGAGAGAGCACACTCGTGTGACAAGACAGTCACAGAGAGAGGGAGCACACTCGTATGACAGAGCCAGTCACAGAGAGAGAGGGAGCACACTCGTGTGACAGAGACAGTCACAGAGAGAGAGAGAGCACACTCGTGGGACAGAGATAGACATAGAGAGATAGAGATGGAGCACACTCGTGTGACAGAGCCAGTCACAGAGAGAGAGAGGGAGCACACTCGTGTGACAGAGTCAGTCACAGAAACAAGAGGGTGCACAATCATGTGACAGAGCCAGTCACAGAGAGAGAGAGAGAGCACACTCGTACAACAGAACCAGTCACAGAGAGAGAGGGAGCACACTCGTGTGACAGAGCCAGTCACAAAGAGAGAGAGAGCACACTCGTGTGACAAGACAGTCACAGAGAGAGGGAGCACAATCGTGTGACAGAGCCAGTTACAGAGAGAGAGGGAGCACACTCATGTGACAGACGGTCACAGATAGAGAGAGAGGGAGCACACTCGTGTGACAAGACAGTCACAGAGAGAGGGAGCACACTCGTGTGACAAAGTCAGTCACAGAGAGAGATGTAGCACACTCGTGTGACAGAGACCGTCACAGAGAGACAGAGAGAGCACACTCGTACAACAGAACCAGTCACAGAGAGAGAGGGAGCACACTCATTTGACAGAGCCAGTCACAGAGAGAGAGACGGAGCACACAAATGTGAGAGAGCAAGACACAGAGAAAGAGAGGGAGCACACCCATTTGACAGAAACAGTCACAGAGAGAGCGAGATACCACACTCATGTGACGGAGACAGTCACAAAGAGATAGAGAGCACACTCGTGTACAGACAGTCAGAAAGAGAGAGAGAGCACACTCGTTTGACAAGACAGTCACAGAGAGAGGGAGCACACACGTATGACAGAGCCAGTCACAGAGAGAAAGGGAGCACACTCGTGTGACAGAGACAGTCACAGAGAGAGAGGGAGCATACTCTTGTGACAGAGACAGTCACAGAGAGAGAGGGAGAACACTCATGTGAAATAGCCAGTCACAGAGAGAGAGAGAGAGACGGAGAACACTAATGTGAGAGAGCAAGACACAGAGAGAGAGATGGAGCACACTCATTTGATAGAGACAGCCAGAGAGAGAGAGGGAGCAAACTCGTGCCATAGAGTCAGTCACAGAGAGTGAGGGAGCAGTCTCGTGTGACAGAGACAGTCACAGAGAGAGAGGGAGCATACTCGTGTGACATAGCCAGTCACAGAGAGAGAGAGGGAGCACACTCGGGAGACAGAGCCAGTCACAGAGAGAGAGAGGGAGCACAATCGTGTGAAAGAGCCAGTTACAGAGAGAGAGGGAGCACACTCGTGTGACAAAGTCAGTCACAGAGAGAGATGTAGCACACTCGTGTGACAGAGACAGTCATAGAGAGAGTTAGAAAACACTAGTGTGACATAGACAGTCATCAGAGAGAGAGGGAGCATACACGTGTGACAGAGTCAGTCATACTGAGGGAGGCAGCACACTCATGTGACAGAGCCAGTCACAGAGAGAGAGGGAGCACACTCATGTGACAGAGACAGTCACATAGAGAGAGAGAGAGCACACTCGTACAACAGAACCAGTCACAGAGAGAGAGGGATAACACTCGTGTGACAGAGACAGTCACAAAGAGAGAGAGAGCACACTCGTGTGACAAGACAGTCACAGAGAGAGGGAGCACAATCGTGTGACAGAGCCAGTTACAGAGAGAGAGGGAGCACACTCGAGTGACAGAGACGGTCACAGATAGAGAGAGAAGGAGCACACCCGTGTGACAAAGTCAGGCACAGAGAGAGATGTAGCACACTCGTGTGACAGAGACAGTCATAGAGAGAGTTAGAAAACACTCGTGTGACATAGACAGTCACAGAAAGAGAGGGAGCATACTCATGTGACAAGACAGTCACAGAGAGAGGGAGCACACTCGTGTGACAGACAGTCAGAAAGAGAGAGAGAGCACACTCGTGTGACAAGACAGTCACAGAGAGAGGGAGCACACTCGTATGACAGAGCCAGTCACAGAGAGAGAGGGAGCACACTCGTGTGACAGACACAGTCACAGAGAGAGAGGGAGCACACTCGTGTGACAGAGACAGTCATAGAGATAGAGAGATGGAGCACACTCGTGTGACAGAGCCAGTCACAGAGAGAGAGAGGGAGCACACTCGTGTGACAGAGTCAGTCACATAAACATAGAGGGTGCACAATCGTGTGGCAGAGCCAGTTACAGAGATAGAGGGAGCACACTCGTGTGACAGAGACAGTCACAGAGAGTGAGAGAGAGCACACTCGTACAACAGAACCAGTCACAGAGAGAGAGGGAGCGCACTCGTGTTACAGAGCCAGTCACAAAGAGAGAGAGAGCATACTCATGTGACAAGACATTCACAGAGAGAGGGAGCACACTCGGGTGACAGAGATAGTCACAGAGAGAGAGAGGGAGCACAATCATGTGAAAGAGCCAGTTACAGAGAGAGAGGGAGCCCACTCGTGTGACAGAGTCGGTCACAGATAGAGAGAGAGAGAGCACACTCGTGTGACAGAGACGGTCACAGATAGAGAGAGAGGGAGCACACTCATGTGACAAAGTCAGTCACAGAGAGAGATGTAGCACACTCATGTGACACAGACAGTCATAGAGAGAGTTAGAAAACACTCGTGTGACATAGACAGTCACAGAGAGACAGGGAGCATACTCGTGTGTCAGAGTCAGTCATACTGAGAGAGGCAGCACATTCATGTGACAGAGCCAGTCACAGAGAGAGAGACGGAGCACACAAATGTGAGAGAGCAAGACACTGAGAAAGAGAGGGAGCACACTCATTTGACAGAGACAGTCACAGAGAGAGATACCACATTCGTGTGACGGAGACAGTCACAAAGAGATAGAGAGCACACTCGTGTGACAGACAGTCAGAAAGAGAGAGAGAGCACACTCATGTGACAAGACAGTCACAGAGAGAGGGAGCACACTCGTGTGATAGAGACAGTCACAGAGAGAGAGACAGCACACTCGTGTGACAGAGACAGTCATAGAGAGAGAGAGATGGAGCACACTCGTGTGACAAAGCCAGTCACAGAGAGAGAGACAGCACACTCGTGTGACAGAGACAGTCACAGAGAGAGAGAGATGGAGCACACTCATGTGACAGAGTCAGTCACAGAAACAAGAGGGTGCACAATCCTGTGACAGAGCCAGTCACAGAGAGAGAGGGAGCACACTCGTGTGACAGAGACAGTCACATAGAGAGAGAGAGAGCACACTCGTACAACAGAACCAGTCACAGAGAGAGAGGGATAACACTCGTGTGACAGAGACAGTCACAAAGAGAGAGAGAGCACACTCGTGTGACAAGACAGTCACAGAGAGAGGGAGCACAATCGTGTGACAGAGCCAGTTACAGAGAGAGAGGGAGCACACTCGAGTGACAGAGACGGTCACAGATAGAGAGAGAAGGAGCACACCCGTGTGACAAAGTCAGGCACAGAGAGAGATGTAGCACACTCGTGTGACAGAGACAGTCATAGAGAGAGTTAGAAAACACTCGTGTGACATAGACAGTCACAGAAAGAGAGGGAGCATACTCATGTGACAAGACAGTCACAGAGAGAGGGAGCACACTCGTATGAGAGAGCCAGTCAGAGAGAGAGAGAGAGCACACTCGTGTGACAGAGACAGTCACAGAGAGAAAGAGAGCAAATTCGTTTGACAGAGACAGTCACAGAGGGAGAGAGATGGAGCACACTCGTGTGACAGAGTCAGTCATAGAGAGTTAGAAAACACTCGTGTGACATAGACAGTCACAGAGAGACAGGGAGCTTACTCGTGTGACAGAGTCAGTCGTACTGAGAGAGACAGCACACTCATGTGACAGAGCCAGTCACAGAGAGAGAGACGGAGCACACAAATGTGAGAGAGCAAGACACTGAGAAAGAGAGGGAGCACCCTCAATTGACAGAGACAGTCACAGAGAGAGAGAGATACCACACTCGTGTGACGGAGACAGTCACAAAGAGATAGAGAGCACACTTGTGTACAGACAGTCAGAAAGAGAGAGAGAGCACACTCGTGTGACAAGACAGAAACAGAGAGAGGGAGCACACTCGTATGACAGAGCCAATCACAGAGACAGAGGGAGCACACTCGTGTGACAGAGACAGTCACAGAGAGAGAGGGAGCACACTCGTGTGACAGACACAGTCATAGAGAGAGAGAGATGGAGCACACTCGTGTGACAGAGCCAGTCACAGAGAGAGAGAGTGAGCACACTCGTGTGACAGAGTCAGTCACAGAAACAGTGAGGGTGCACAATAGTGTGACAGAGCCAATTACAGAGATAGAGGGAGCACACTCGTACAACAGAACCAGTCACAGAGAAAGTGGGAGCACACTCGTGTGACAGAGCCAGTCACAGAGACAGAGGGAGCACACTCGTGTGACAGAGATAGTTACAGAGAGAGAGAGAGAGCACACTTGTTTGACAGAGACAGTCATAGATAGAGAGAGATGGAGCACAATCGAGTGACAGATTCAGTCATAGATAGAGAGAGAAGACCACACCCGTGTGACAGAGCCAGTCACAGGGAGAGAGGGAGCACACTCGTGTGACAGATTCAGTCATAGATAGAGAGAGGGAGCACACCCGTGTGACAGAGACAGTCACAGATAGAGAGAGAGCGAGCACACTCGTGTGACAAAGTCAGTCACAGAGAGAGAGAGAAAACACTCGTGTGACAGAATCAGTCACAGAGAGAGAGGGAGCACACTCGTGTGTCAGAGACAGTCACAGAGAGAGAGTGAGCTCACTCGTGTAACAGAGACAGTCAGAGATAGAGAGAGAGGGAGCACTCTCGTGTGACAAAGTCAGTCACAGCGAGAGAGGTAGCAAACTCGTGTGACAGTGACAATCATAGAGAGAGTTAGAAAACACTCGTGTGACAGAGACAGTCACAGAGAGAGAGGGAACATACTCGTGTGACAGAGTCAGTCACAGCGAGACAGGGAGCACACTCGTGTGACAGAGACAGTCACAGAGAGAGAGATAGCACACTCGTATGACAGAGACAGTCACAGAGAGAGAGAGAAAACATTCATGTGACAGAGACAGTCACACAGAGAGAGAGGGAGCATTCTCGTGTGACAGATACAGTCACAGAGAGAGAGAGAGCACACTCGTGTGACAGATACAGTCATAGAGAGAGATAGATGGAGCACACTCGTGTGACAGAGACAGTCACAGATAGAGAGAGAGGGAGCACACTCGTGCGACAAAATCAGTCACAGAGAGAGAGGGAGCACACCCATGTGACAGAGACAGTCACAGATCATGAGAGAGGGAGCACACTCGTGTGACAGAGCCAGTCACAGAGAGAGAGAGGGAGCACACTCGTGTGACAGAGACGGTCACAGATAGAGAGAGAGGGAGCACACTCGTGTAACAGAGCCAGTCACAGAGAGAGAGGGAGCACACTCGTGTGACAAAGTCATTCAGAGAGAGAAAGGGAGCACACCCGTGTGACAGAGACAGTCACAGAGAGAGAGAGAAAACACTCGTGTGACAGAGTCAGTCACAGAGAGAGAGGGAGCACATTCATGTGACAGAGCAAGACACAGCGAGAGAGAGGGAGCACACTCGTGTGACAGATTCAGTCACAGTGAGAGAGAGTGAGCACACTCGTGTGACAGACAAAGTCACAGATAGAGAGAGAGGGAGCACACTCGTGTGAGAAAGTCAGTCACAGAAAGAGAGGTAGCACACTCGTGTGATAGTGACAGTCATAGAGAGAGGGACAAAACACTCGTGTGACAGAGTCAGTCACAGAGAGAGAAGGAGCACACTCATGTGACAGAGCCAGTCACAGAGAGAGAGACGGAGCACACTCATGTGAGAGAGCAAGACACAGAGAGAGAGAATGAGCACACTCATTTGACAGAGACAGTCGCAGAGAGAGAGGGAGCAAACTCGTGTCATAGAGTCAGTCACAGAGAGTGAGGGAGCACACTCGTGTGACAGAGACAGTCACAGAAAGAGAGAGATACCACACTCGTGTGACGGAGACAGTCACAAAGAGAGAGAGAGCACACTCGTGTGACAGAGACAGTCACAGGGAGAGGGAGCACACTCGTGTGACAGAGCCAGTCACAGAGAGAGAGAGGGAGCACACACGTGTGATAGAGCCAGTCACAGAGAGAGAGGGAGCACACTCGTGTGACAGAGAGAGTCACAAAGAGAGAGAGAGAGCACACTCGTGTGACGGAGACGGTCACAGAGAGAGAAGGAGCAAACTCGTGTGACAGAGCCAGTCACAGAGAGAGATCGGGAGCACACTCGTGTGACAGAGCCAGTCACAAAGAGAAAGAGAGATCACTCTCGTGTGACGGAGACGGTCACAGAGAGAGGGAGCACACTCATATGACAAAGCCAGTCACATAGAGAGAGGGAGCACACCCATGTGACAGAGACAGTCACAGATAGTGAGGGAGGGAGCACACTCGTGTGACAGAGCCAGTCACAGAGAGAGAGAGGGAGCACAATCGTGTGACAGAGCCAATTACAGAGAGAGAGGGAGCACACTCGTGTGACAGAGACGGTCACAGATAGAGAGAGAAGGAGCACACTCGTGTAACAGAGCCAGTCACAGAGAGAGAGGGAGCACACTCGTGTGACGAAGTCATTCAGAGAGAGAAAGGGAGCACACCCGTGTGACAGAGACTGTCACAGAGAGAGAGAGAAAACACTCGTGTGACAGAGTCAGTCACAGAGAGAGAGGGAGCACATTCATGTGACAGAGCAAGACACAGAGAGAGAGAGGTAGCACACTCGTGTGACAGATTCAGTCACAGTGAGAGAGAGTGAGCACACTCGTGTGACAGAGAAAGTCACAGATAGAGAGAGAGGGAGCACACTCGTGTGAGAAAGTCAGTCACAGAGAGAGAGGTAGCACACTCGTGTGACAGTGACAGTCATAGAGAGAGGGAGAAAACATTCGTGTGACAGAGTCAGTCACAGAGAGAGAGGGAGCACACTCATGTGACAGAGGCAGTCACAGAGAGAGAGACGGAGCACACTCATGTGAGAGAGCAAGACACAGAGAGAGAGAGTGAGCACTCTCATTTGACAGAGACAGTCGCAGAGAGAGAGGGAGCAAACTCGTGTCATAGAGTCAGTCACAGAGAGTGAGGGAGCACACTCGTGTGACAGAGACAGTCACAGAAAGAGAGAGATACCACACTCGTGTGACGCAGACAGTCACAAAGAGAGAGAGAGCACACTCGTGTGACAGAGACAGTCACAGGGAGAGGGAGCACACTCGTGTGACAGAGCCAGTCACAGAGACAGAGGGAGCACACTCGTGTGACATAGCCAGTCAAAGAGAGAGAGTGGGAGCACACTCGGTTGACCGAGCCAGTCACAGAGAGAGAGTGGGAGCACACTCGGTTGACAGATCCAGTCACAGAGAGAGAGAGAGGGGGCACACTCATGTGACAGACACAATCACAGAGAGAGAGAGTTCAGACTCGTGTGACATAGCCAATCACAGAGAGAGAGGGAGCACACTCGTGTGACAGAGACAGTCACAGAGAGAGGGAGCACACACGTGTGATAGAACCAGTCATAGAGAGAGAGGGAGCACACTCGTGTGACAGAGACAGTCACAAAGAGAGAGAGAGAGCACACTCGTGTGACGGAGACGGTCACAGAGAGAGAAGGAGCAAACTCGTGTGACAGAGCCAGTCACAGAGAGAGATAGGGAGCAGACTCGTGTGACAGAGCCAGTCACAAAGAGAAAGAGAGATCACTCTCGTGTGACGGAGACGGTCACAGAGAGAGGGAGCACACTCGTATGACAAAGCCAGTCACTGAGAGAGAGAGAGCACACTCATGTGACAGAGACAGTCATAGTGAGAGAGAGGGAGCACACTCGTGTGACAGATTCAGTCACAGTGAGAGAAAATGAGCACACTCGTGTAACAGAGCCAGTCACAGAGAGAGAGGGAGCACACTTGTGTGACAAAGTCATTCAGAGAGAGAAAGGGAGCACAACTGTGTGACAGAGACAGTCACGGAGAGAGAGAGAAAACACTCGTGTGACAGTCAGTCACAGAGAGAGAGGGAGCACATTCATGTGACAGAGCAAGACACAAAGAGGGACAGGAAGCACACTCGTGTCACAGATTCAGTCACTGTGAGAGAGAGTGAGCACACTCGTGTGACAGAGAAAGTCACAGATAGAGAGAGAGGGAGCACACTCGTGTGAGAAAGTCAGTCACAGAGAGAGAGGGAGCACACTGATGTGACAGAGACGGTCACTGAGAGAGAGAGAGCACACTCGTGTGACAGAGACAGTCATAGAGAGAGAGAGAGAGCACACTCGTGTGACAGATTCAGTCACAGTGAGAGAGAGTGAGCACAGTCGTGTAACAGAGCCAGTCACAGAGATAGAGGGAGCACACTCGTGTGACAAAGTCATTCAGAGAGAGAAAGGGAGCACACCCATGTGACAGAGACAGTCACAGAGAGAGAGATAAAACACTTGTGTGACAGAGTCTGTCACAGAGAGAGAGGGAGCACATTCATGTGACAGAGCAAGACACAAAGAGAGAGAGGGAGCACACTCGTGTGACAGGGACAGTCACAGAGAGAGAGGGAGCACACTCGTGTGACAGAGACAATCACAGATAGAGAGAGAGGGAGCACTCTCGTGTGAAAAAGTCAGTCACAGAGAGAAAGGTAGCACACTCGTGTGACAGTGACAATCATAGAGAGAGTTAGAAAACACTCGTGTGACAGAGACAGTCACAGAGAGAGAGGGAGCACACTCATGTGACAGAGACAGTCACAGAGAGAGAGGGCGCACAGTCGTGTGATAGAGTCAGTCACAGAGAGAGAGAGAGACCACACTCGTTTGACAGAGACAGTCACAGAGAGCGAGGGAGCACACTCGTGTGACAGAGACAGTCACAGAGAGAGAGGGGGCACACTTGTGTGACATATGCAGTCACAGAGAGAGATCGGGAGCACACTCGTGTGACAGAGCCAGTCACAAAGAGTGAGAGAGCACACTCGTGTGACGGAGACGGTCACAGAGAGAGGGAACACACACGTATGACAAAGACAGTCACAGAGAGAGAGGGAGCACACTCGTGTGATAGAGACGGTCACTGAGAGAGAGAGAGCACACTCGTGTGACAGAGACAGTCACAGAGAGAGTGAGAGGGAGCACACTCGTGTGACAGATTCAGTCACAGTGAGAGAGAGTGAGCACACTCGTGTGACAGAGAAAGTCACAGAGAGAGAGAGAGGGAGCACACTCGTGTGAGAAAGTCAGTCACAGAGAGAGAGGTAGCACACTCGTGTGACAGTGACAGTCATAGAGAGAATGAGAAAACACTCGTGTGACAGAGTCAGTCACAGAGAGAGAGGGAGCACACTCATGTGACAGAGGCAGTCGCAGAGAGAGTGGGAGCAAACTCATGTCATAGAGTCAGTCACAGAGAGTGATGGAGCACAGTCGTGTGACAGAGACAGTCACAGAAAGAGAGAGATATCACACTCATGTGACGGAGACAGTCACAAAGAGAGAGAGAGCACACTCGTGTGACAGAAACAGTCACAGGGAGAGGGAGCACACTCGTGTGACAGAGCCAGTCACAGAGACAGAGGGAGCACACTCGTGTGACAAAGCCAGTCATAGAGAGAGAGTGGGAGCACACTCGGTTGACCGAGCCAGTCACAGAGAGAGAGGGGGCATACTCATGTGACAGACACAATCACAGAGAGAGAGGGTTCACACTCGTGTGACATAGCCAATCACAGAGAGAGAGAGGGTGTACAATCGTGTGACAGAGACAGTCACAGAGAGAGAGAGGGAGCACACTCATGTGACAGAGCCAGTCACAAAGAGAGAGTGGGAGCACACACGTGTGACAGAGACAGTCACAGAGAGAGGGAGCACACGCGTATGACAGAGCCAGTCACAGAGAGAGAGGGAGCACAGTCTTGTGACAGAGATGGTCACTGAGAGAGAGAGAGCACACTCGTGTGACAGAGACAGTCATAGAGAGAGAGAGAGGGAGCAAACTCATGTGACATTATCAGTCACAGAGAGAGAGAGTGAGCACACTCATGTGACAGAGACAGTCATGGAGATAGTCAGAAAAAACTCGTGTGACAGAGACAGTCACAGAGAGAGGGGAACATACTCATGTGACAGAGACGGTCACTGAGAGAGAGAGAGCACACTCGTGTGACAGAGACAGTCATTGAGAGAGAGAGAGGGAGCACACTCGTGTGACAGATTCAGTCACAGTGAGAGAAAGTGGGCACACTCGTGTGACAGAGAATGTCACAGTTAGAGAGAGAGGGTGCACACTCGTGTGAGAAAGTCAGTCACAGAGAGAGAGGTAGCATACTCGTGTGTCAGTGACAGTCATAGAGAGAGTGAGAAAACACTCGTGTGACAGAGTCAGTCACAGAGAGAGAGGGAGCACACTAATGTGACAGAGACAGTCACAGAGAGAGAGGGCGCACAGTCGTGTGATAGAGTCAGTCACAGAGAGTGATGGAGCACAGTCGTGTGACAGAGACAGTCACAGAAAGAGAGAGATATCACACTCATGTGACGGAGACAGTCACAAAGAGAGAGAGAGCACACTCGTGTGACAGAAACAGTCACAGGGAGAGGGAGCACACTCGTGTGACAGAGCCAGTCACAGAGACAGAGGGAGCACACTCGTGTGACAAAGCCAGTCATAGAGAGAGAGTGGGAGCACACTCGGTTGACCGAGCCAGTCACAGAGAGAGAGGGGGCATACTCATGTGACAGACACAATCACAGAGAGAGAGGGTTCACACTCGTGTGACATAGCCAATCACAGAGAGAGAGAGGGTGTACAATCGTGTGACAGAGACAGTCACAGAGAGAGAGAGGGAGCACACTCATGTGACAGAGCCAGTCACAAAGAGAGAGTGGGAGCACACACGTGTGACAGAGACAGTCACAGAGAGAGGGAGCACACGCGTATGACAGAGCCAGTCACAGAGAGAGAGGGAGCACAGTCTTGTGACAGAGATGGTCATTGAGAGAGAGAGAGCACACTCGTGTGACAGAGACAGTCATAGAGAGAGAGAGAGGGAGCAAACTCATGTGACATTATCAGTCACAGAGAGAGAGAGTGAGCACACTCATGTGACAGAGACAGTCATGGAGATAGTCAGAAAAAACTCGTGTGACAGAGACAGTCACAGAGAGAGGGGAACATACTCGTGTGACAGAGACGGTCACTGAGAGAGAGAGAGCACACTCGTGTGACAGAGACAGTCATTGAGAGAGAGAGAGGGAGCACACTCGTGTGACAGATTCAGTCACAGTGAGAGAAAGTGGGCACACTCGTGTGACAGAGAATGTCACAGTTAGAGAGAGAGGGTGCACACTCGTGTGAGAAAGTCAGTCACAGAGAGAGAGGTAGCATACTCGTGTGTCAGTGACAGTCATAGAGAGAGTGAGAAAACACTCGTGTGACAGAGTCAGTCACAGAGAGAGAGGGAGCACACTAATGTGACAGAGACAGTCACAGAGAGAGAGGGCGCACAGTCGTGTGATAGAGTCAGTCACAGAGAGAGAGAGAGACCACACTCGTTTGACAGAGACAGTCACAGAGAGCGAGGGAGCACACCCGTGTGACAGAGACAGTCACAGAGAGAGAGGGGGCACACTTGTGTGACATATGCAGTCACAGAGAGAGATCGGGAGCACACTCGTGTGACAGAGCCAGTCACAAAGAGTGAGAGAGCACACTCGTGTGACGGAGACGGTCACAGAGAGAGGGAACACACACGTATGACAAAGACAGTCATAGAGAGAGAGGGAGCACACTCGTGTGATAGAGACGGTCACTGAGAGAGAGAGAGCACACTCGTGTGACAGAGACAGTCATAGAGAGAGTGAGAGGGAGCACACTCGTGTGACAGATTCAGTCACAGTGAGAGAAAGTGGGCACACTCGTGTGACAGAGAATGTCACAGATAGAGAGAGAGGGAGCACACTCGTGTGAGAAAGTCAGTCACAGAGAGAGAGGTAGCACACTCGTGTGACAGTGACAGTCATAGAGAGAATGAGAAAACACTCGTGTGACAGAGTCAGTCACAGAGAGAGAGGGAGCACACTCTGTGACAGAGGCAGTCGCAGAGAGAGTGGGAGCAAACTCATGTCATAGAGTCAGTCACAGAGAGTGATGGAGCACAGTCGTGTGACAGAGACAGTCACAGAAAGAGAGAGATATCACACTCATGTGACGGAGACAGTCACAAAGAGAGAGAGAGCACACTCGTGTGACAGAGACAGTCACAGGGAGAGGGAGCACACTCGTGTGACAGAGCCAGTCACAGAGACAGAGGGAGCACACTCGTGTGACAAAGCCAGTCATAGAGAGAGAGTGGGAGCACACTCGGTTGACCGAGCCAGTCACAGAGAGAGAGGGGGCATACTCATGTGACAGACACAATCACAGAGAGAGAGGGTTCACACTCGTGTGACATAGCCAATCACAGAGAGAGAGAGGGTGTACAATCGTGTGACAGAGACAGTCACAGAGAGAGAGAGGGAGCACACTCATGTGACAGAGCCAGTCACAAAGAGAGAGTGGGAGCACACACGTGTGACAGAGACAGTCACAGAGAGAGGGAGCACACGCGTATGACAGAGCCAGTCACAGAGAGAGAGGGAGCACACTCTTGTGACAGAGATGGTCACTGAGAGAGAGAGAGCACACTCGTGTGACAGAGACAGTCATAGAGAGAGAGAGAGGGAGCAAACTCATGTGACATTATCAGTCACAGAGAGAGAGAGTGAGCACACTCATGTGACAGAGACAGTCATGGAGATAGTCAGAAAAAACTCGTGTGACAGAGACAGTCACAGAGAGAGGGGAACATACTCGTGTGACAGAGACGGTCACTGAGAGAGAGAGAGCACACTCGTGTGACAGAGACAGTCATTGAGAGAGAGAGAGGGAGCACACTCGTGTGACAGATTCAGTCACAGTGAGAGAAAGTGGGCACACTCGTGTGACAGAGAATGTCACAGATAGAGAGAGAGGGAGCACACTCGTGTGAGAAAGTCAGTCACAGAGAGAGAGGTAGCATACTCGTGTGTCAGTGACAGTCATAGAGAGAGTGAGAAAACACTCGTGTGACAGAGTCAGTCACAGAGAGAGAGGGAGCACACTAATGTGACAGAGCCAGTCACAGAGAGAGAAGGAGCACACTCGTGTGACAAAGACAGTCACAGAGAGAGAGAGATACCACACTCGTGTGACAGAGACAGTCACAGAGAGCGAGGGAGCACACTCGTGTGACAGAGAAAGTCACAGAGAGAGGGGGGGCACACTTGTGTGACATAGGCAGTCACAGAGAGAGAAGGAGCACACTCGTGTGACAGAGCCAGTCACAGAGAGAGATCGGGAGCTCACTCGTGTGACAGAGACAGTCACAAAGAGAGAGAGAGCACACTCGTGTGAGGGAGATGGTCACAGAGAGAGGGAGCACACTCGTATGACAAAGCCAGTCACATAGAGAGAGGTAGCACACTCGTGTGACAGAGTCAGTCACAGAAACAGAGAGTGTGCACAATCGTGTGACAGAGCCAGTTACAGAGATAGGGGGAGCACACTCGTGTGACATAGACAGTCACAGAGAGAGAGAGAGAGCACACTCGTAGAACAGAACCAGTCAAAGAGAGAGAGGGAGCACACTAATGTGACAGAGCCAGTCACAGAGAGAGAAGGAGCACTCTCGTGTGACAGATTCAGTCACAGAGAGAGAGGGAGCACATTCATGTGACAGAGCAAGACACAGAGAGAGACAGGGAGCATACTCATGTGACAGAGACAGTCACAGATAGAGAGTGAGCACACTCGTGTGACAGAGACAGTCAGAGATAGAGAGAGAGGGAGCACTCTCGTGTGACAAAGTCAGTCACAGAGAGAGAGATGGCACACTCGTGTGACAGTGACAATCATAGAGAGAGTTAGAAAACACTCGTGTGGCAGAGACAGTCACAGAGAGAGAGAGATACCACACTCGTGTGACACAGCCAGTCACATAGAGAGAGAGAGAGAGCACACTCAGGTGACAGAGCCAGTCACAGAGAGAGAGAGGGAGCACACTCGTGTGACAGAGTCAGTCACACAAACAGAGAGGGTGCACAATCGTGTGACAGAGCCAGTTACAGAGATAGGGGGAGCACACTCGTGTGACATAGACAGTCACAGAGAGAGAGAGAGAGCACACTCGTAGAACAGAACCAGTCAAAGAGAAAGAGGGAGCACACTAATGTGACAGAGCCAGTCACAGAGAGAGAAGGAGCACACTCGTGTGACAGAGACAGTCACAGAGAGAGAGAGATACCACACTCGTGTGACAGAGACAGTCACAGAGAGCGAGGGAGCACACTCGTGTGACAGAGACAGTCACAGAGAGAGAGGGGGCACACTTGTGTGACATAGGCAGTCACAGAGAGAGAAGGAGCACACTCATGTGACAGAGCCAGTCACAGAGAGAGATCGGGAGCACACTTGTGTGACAGAGACAGTCACAAAGAGAGAGAGAGCAAACTCGTGTGACGGAGACGGTCACAGAGAGAGGGAGCACACTCGTATGACAAAGCCAGTCACAGAGAGAGAGGGAGCACACTCGTGTGACAGAGCCAGTCACAAAGAGAGAGAGAGCACACTCGTGTGACGGACACAGTCACATAGAGAGAGTGAAAACACTCGTGTGACAGAGTCAGTCACAGAGAGAGAGGTAGCACATTCATGTGACAGAGGCAGTCACAGAGAGAGACAGGGAGCACACTCGTGTGACAGAGACAGTCACAGAGAGAGAGACGGATCACACTCATGTGAGACAGTAAGACACAGAGAGAGAGAGGGAACACACTCATGTGACAGAGACAGTCACAGAGAGAGAGGGAACATACTCATGTGACAAAGCCAGTCACAGAGAGAGAGAGACAGAGCACACTCATGTGAGACAGCAAGACACAGAGAGAGAGAGGGAACACACTCATGTGACAGAGACAGTCACAG